>NC_050577.1:304821636-305121636 GCF_011100635.1 Trichosurus vulpecula | reverse complement strand
TTGAGAAAGCTTGGTCCATGGGCTTTACCAGGCTGGCAAAAGGACCCATGGCAATAAGATATTAAGAAATCATCCTTTCCACAATTTCCCCCAAGGAGTTATTCCAAAGTACCTGGCTTTGGGGTTTTGGTGACAATGCAGGTGGTTCTTATGTTTTAATGTTTACAAAGTATCTCCTCTAACATGTCCCCATGAGATGGAAAACCATCAAGGAAGAACTGGGACTCTTGGGGAGTAGTGAGCTCCCCATCTCTGGAAGTCAAGTGGAGACTCTTCAGTGATGCCAAGAATATCCCCATGTTCAGAATCAGGTCAGACTCTGAGGTCCTTTCCAACTCCCAAGTTCTGGAATCCATCTACTCGATAACACTCAGATAGGTTTATGGGAATCCCCTTCACTTAGAAGAGACTTCTAAATATTTAGCCTAGTCCAATGGGAGGGAAAGAATCCAGCAGGAGATTTTTAATAACTGACTCGCTGTTTATCAGTCATTTGTTAGTCATGTTGGACTCTGTAACCCATTCTGGGTTTGTTTTTTGACAAAGATCCTGGAGTGGTTTGTCATTTCCTTCTCCTGCTCATTTTACATATTAAGAAACTCAGCAAACAGCGTGAAGTGACTTGCCCAGGGTTACACAGTTAATAAGTGTCTGAAGCCAGATTTAAACTCAGGAGGATGAATATTCCTGACTCTAGACCTAGTATTCTATCCACGGAGCCACCTAGCTGTATCTTTATATACTATGTTCTTTTTCATAATCACCTGAACATCTCACAAAATAATCATTCTAAACAAAGTAAATAGATAGCCACTCATCAGGTAGAATGTTGAGGGGATACCTGGTAAGCTCGGATTAGCAGTAATGCTACTTGGGAGATCCTTTTCAGCTTGGAGATTTGGTGCTATTCCCCTAGAAACAGTGTAATGAATGGGGTTTCATTCCTTGCCAGCCCATATTGCAGCCTGTTTCACCAGCCATATAGCTGAATTCCATTTGTTTGCAATGAAAAAAATGGTAGAACATGGCAGTGCCTTAATGTAAGTACTTAAAAAAAGAACACAGGGGACAAAAATGAGTAAGAGAGAAAGGGTCTTAGTTGCAACGAATGCTGAATGAGATACTTGAGGGAAATCAAGCTTAATTAGGGGAAGATGGGACTAGAGACTTCTCTGTGCAGATTTTCAAAGGGTTGCATTACATTTTCAAGGTCTTTGAAGGTTGATCACAATTGTGGATTTAGTTTTTGTTTTGTTGTTAGGTCCACTCTAACTTCCTCTTTCATAGCTTCCCTTTTTCCTGATATGAGTGGGTCATTAGTAGACAAGTGATCCCATTCAGCCATGACCAGGGTCATTTTTTAAAATTTTAAGTCATGAATGAAAGCGGGAGAGAGAGAGAGAGAGAGAGAGAGAGAGAGAGAGAGAGAGAGAGAGACAGAGAGAGACAGAGACAGAGACAGAGAGTTTCTCCCTTTCACATGGTTCACCTAACCTGGATACTTAATATTCATATGCCCCATGTTGCCCCCTCCCTCCTCCGTTCACTAGCTCAGACCTGTGGCTAGAATACTTTCCTTCAGTTAATCCACTTGTTGCAGCCTTAGCTCACCTCTTCCATGGAGCCTTCCCTGCCTCCCTCAGTTGACTTTGTTCTCTCCTTATTCAAATTCTCCTGGAGGGCTTTGCTTACAAGCCTCCTTTGTCCCCTTTGCCCTATGCCTTGTGTCACTTTTTTTGGCAATCTGATTCCCATCTCCTTTGGTTATAGGCCCCTGATGTACAGATCACACCACTTTACAACTCGGTATCTCCCCCAGTGCCTAGCACTGTCATACATAATATTAAATTGGAGTCAAAGGATATGTGTGTCAGGGCTTAGTTTAGATGACTTTGAAAAATATAGTCCAAGCATCAAGAGAAAAAAACTACCACCTATACATACCAGGAACAGAACAATAAAGCAAAAGTAGCCTGAAATAAAGTTTAAAACATGTTTGGGAATAATTCCAACTTCCACAGGGAACTGGGAAGCACATTCCCCATTTCCATGCATCGGTGCTTATCTGAAGGAGGTAGAACTATCAAAGTCATGTGGCCACTTCCCAAATGAACCAGAACTTATGCATGTAAATGATTTTTATCACCATCAAATGTATCCCTTCTGGAGGCTGCACTTAGCCCTATGAGGGCACTAACACCGAAAATACCCCTGGATTCCCTTTTGGGGATTTGCCTTCAAAGACTGAGCTTGCTACCAAAGCCCAAAGCTGTTCTATAATGATGGCTGTTAAAAGAATAGGAAAGCCAGGGCTGTTGAGCTGTGGGGACAAGGAGGCAGCAACTGTGGGCAATAAGCCTGGAGGACAGCAGCCTCTTGCCTCCTCAAGGGGAGGGTTGGGGGATTTGGTATTTTAAGCTCTGCGTCCTCAGTAACATGCGTAACATTGTTGTGATTCTATTCGTAGATTTAAATTGTGCATAGGACAGTCCAATGTTCAGCTTTCTCCACATGCTCATATTTCTTTTCTGTGTTCTATGTGTCCCTGGGGCCCTTTTTTCGTTGGACTGTGTTATGAGCTGCCAATTGTCTTAGGTGCTAAGTAACATGGTGTTTTGTTCTTCAGTCATTTTGCAGTTGTGTCTGACTCTTCATGACTCCATTTGGAGTTTTCTTTGCAAAGATACTGGAGTGATTCACCATTTCCTTCTCCAGCTCTTTTACAGAAAAGGAAACTGAGGGAAACAGACTTAAGTGACCTCAAGTAACAGGGTGACTTATGTAATATTAATTCATTCCTAAGGCATCAGCAACAGCTGGGTTTTTTGAGAACACAATGATCCCCCTTCCCTATGATCCCAGGTGGCTAAAGCATCCTGAAGCGCTTGCTAGCAGTTGGAGGCTAGTAGGACCTTGGCATTGGTCAATATTCTTTGTGAAGGTGTTCTGAATTGTAGAAACAATCAAAAGGCATTGAAAGTCGTTTTAGGGGATCAAGGTGGGAGATAAACCAATGATACCATTTATCATTGTCACTGAACTATCTCTAGGATCATGAGGGGGATCAGAGATCAAGAATCAGAGGGACCTCAGAAGCCATTGAGTCCTGCCTCTTTATTTTACAGATAGTGAAGTGTTATTAGGAAGTGATACGCCATCCCTTCTTCCATGACCTCCAAACTAGACCTGAATTTAGAATGGTATGAGTAATGGCCAGGCCACGTCGAACATCCTAAGTTTTCTCCCAAAGGGGATGACGTTCACTGGTATATAAGAGGCAGGATGAATGGGGAAAGAAGTGTATTTGAGTCGAGTGTCTAGGGTTCCAGTGCAAGCTCTATTAGCTGGGCTACCATGGGGAGGTCTCCTCTGATGCTTTCTTTGGGCTTCAGTTCACTCCTTTGTGAAATGAAGGAGTAACTTAGATAAACTTCAAAGTTCTTTCCTGACTAACGAATGCCAGGTTCTTGGTAAAACATTGCTTTCTTCTTCCTTCCTTCCTTCTTTCCTTCCTCCCTTCCTTTGTTCTTTCTTTCTTTCTCTCTCTCTTTCTCTCTCTCTCTCTCGGACTAGAGCTGTGATTTTCATGGCATAGTGAGTTCATGATGAGTAAACTTCTCCTGTCTCCCAGTGTAGAGCCACACCTCCTCTGAAGAGGTTAAGTGACTTACCCAAGGTCACACAACCAGCATGTGTCACAGATGATACAGAGATGGAAGTGTTCCTGTCTCCCAGCCTTTCTCTCTCTTCCCTATGCCAGGCTGCCTTTCATCTTATGGCTTACACCTCTTTTTATATAATGAGGAAATGGCACCAAAGCCAAGCATTAGAATATAAACAAATGAAACCAGATTTTGGTTTTTGTCTCTGATTCTACAGCTGGCTTTCCTGACCAGGGGCTCATCACAAGAGGACTTCCCCAAACCATGCTAGAGGGGTGATGAAGCCTAGGCCGGGGATAAAGAGACTCTCATCATAAACATGTTTGTCAAAAATGAAGTTTCCCCAATATGCTCATTTTTAAGCAATGCCTTAAACCTGGTAAGATTTCCTCTCACCTTGAAATCTCCTCATCTGCATCAGGGACAGAAGTGAGACTCAAAGTATTATGTTCAATGAATTTCCTTGTCACTTAGAACAGGACTGAGAATGAGAACTAGAGTCCTGTAGAAAGAAAATTTACACATATCTTAGAATCAAAGCCGTGTGCTATAAAAGCGGCAACACGTGCCTTTTTCTGGCTTCCCTCTAAAAACGGGGGGGGGGGGTGGGAGGAGGTGGCTATGCTCTCCTCTAGCACACTGGATTACCAGAGCTAGTGTCAAGATTAATGGACCTAGAAATCTGTATGTACATTTAAAGTAGAGACCCATTAAAGTAGGCTCCACTCATTAGGCATGTGGGATATTTCTCAAAATGCCTGGACTAGTTTGGCTTTTCTAGCTTAGGGGATGCTTTTCTTTTTCAAAGACTGGAGAATAAAAATGCATTTGGGGGGAATTGTTAATATATTCAACAGCTAATTTCCTGAACACCCTCGTGCATTTTGGGCATGTCTTCTCCTGAAGACAATAGAAATATAAGCTATAAATTATTCTTACCTATTCATTCTAGCAGGTCCCTTTAAACTTGTATTGAAAAATACTGTTAGTCTATTTTGATTTATGTGGGTGAAAAATGTCAAAGTAGATCTTTGAAGATACTCTTAAAATGAGGTGGTTTTTCTTTACTTTTACTGACCAGTATTCCCAGTAATTAGCACAATTGTGTGTGTGTTGATAAGTCCAACCCCTGCATTCTAAAGAAAAGGAAAACTGAGGCCAAGAAAAGCTAAGTCACTTGCCCAAGGGGATACATGTTGTAAGTATTAACATAGCAGCTGGACTACTTGGCCTCAGAGATCCCTCACACCTCTAAGTCAATGAGCCTCCTGAGTATCATGGAGGTAAGAAATCAAGGGACCCGAGGGAGAATACATGAATGATGATGCTTTGGTTTCTTGCCTCACTCAGCTTGAGCTGATCTGTTAGCGGTGAGCATAAAGATACATGCTATGTCTTAATCATGATGCTGAGGGGTATTCTAAAGTATTCTCCACATCGAGAGAGTAAGGAGGGGAGAGGGAGAGTGGGAGCAAGAAGAAGGAAGAAAAGAAAAGAGAAAAAGGGAGAAAAGAGGAGAGGAAAAGAGAAGAGAGAGGGAGGGAGAAGGAAGAAAGAAGGGAAAAAAGGAGAAAAAGAGAGAAGAGGAAAGGAGAAGAGAGGAGAAGAAGGGAAGGAAGAAAGGAGAAAAAGAGAGAAGAGGAGAGGAAAGGAGAGGAGAGAGGGAGGGAGGGAGAAGAAGGAAGGGAAGAAAGGATAAAAAGAGAGAAAAGACTGGATGAAAGGAGAGGAGAGAGGGAGGGAGACAGAAAGAGAGAGTAAAGAGAGAGAAAGGAAGAGACAGAGGGAGAGATAGAGAGAGACAGAGAGAGAGAAAATAAGCAGAGTCACTTTCCTCTCTGGGATTTCTAAAACAAGTTGTTTGGAATAACTGAGTTCTAAGGCTCCATTCAGCTCTGAATGCTTTGATTCCGTTTGTCTGCAGTTGTTAGATGTGTTATTCTCCCAATGTTTTCAAAACTGGATTTGATCTGTTTACTTCCCCCTTTTTCTGCACTCCCCACCAAAAAAACACACATCCAAGTTGTTCAGGTTGCTAAAGCCTTCATTTAAAAGAAAGAGATAATTCAACTGGTACAAACACCTTAGGAAAATGGAGAGCAGCTAAAACTGGGCGTAAAGAAAATGATGTTCTCATAATTACAGTGGTGGCCTCCCAAACATTTTTAGCTTTTACAGACCATTTCTACAATATGCCAATTAAACAGAGACATATCCTCAGTGATCTACCGTTGCCATAAGGAAGGTGTCATGGGAGTGGTTAAAAAGGTGAACATAATTCTTGTAAATGAGAGAAAGTAAATTTTGCCATCTTCTAATAAGTGGGTAACAACACAGGGAAATGTGTAGCATTCAGAGCTGGAAGGAATCAGAGATTATGTAGTCCTGTTGTTCATAACTTGGGGGCTGTGTGTGTGTCTATAACTACACATACACACGTATATGTGGCCACATACACAATGTGTATATATACACACCTATATGTATACATATTTGTGTCTCTATGTGCATGTGTGTGCATACATATATGTATTCATACACATATACACATATACATATATATATTCAGATGTATGTGTGTATGTTTAGAAGGATAGATAGATAGATAGATAGGTAATTATTTCAATAGAATCCATTTCCTTTGTCATCCTGTGTACTTGATTTTATATCTTTTACAACATTATTCTGAGGAGTGCATAGGCTTAACCAGATCACCTAAGGGGTATATAACATAAAAAGGTTAACTTTATTCTAACCTTTTTGTTACAGTTGAAGAAACTGAGGCCCAGGGGGAGGAAGGGACTTATAGCAATATAAGCCAATAAAATCAGCCCTTAGTCAACAAATCGATTCAGCAAATGTTTACTAAGCCCTTCTTGTGTGTTAGACTCTGTACTGATAGTTGGGAGTACAAGCTGAAGCAGAAAGAAAGACAGTCCCTGCACTCAAGGAGATTACATTCTAATGGGGAAAGACAACTGGGGTAGAAGCAGGTACCCCCAGAACATGGTGAAGGAGGAGATCTGGAGAAATCAGGAGGGCCTGCTGAGGAAGGAAGGGGTGGCTATGGGAAGCCTGGGCCTGCTGAAATGAGTTTCTGGGGGAACTAGCTTTGGACAGAGACTCTGAGGCCATCTAGTCCAAGTCCATCTTTATATAGTCAAGGAAACTGAGGACCAGAAAATGGATGTGAATTCATTACCCAGAATTCCTTCCACAGCCAATCTGGGGGAACAACCAATTGGCTTGTTGCCTCTTGGTCTTTCAGAAGAACCAGTTCCCTAGCTGAGAGTGAGAGCCTGCCTCTTTTCCCCCCTACCTCTTTCTGGAAAGTATAAATCCAGCCCAAACATTTTTTTTCTCTTTACCCCGCTCTGGGAAAACATTTTCAAAGGGGAAAAAAAATCTCCGACTCATTTTCTCTCTGGCGTTCTGTTTGGATATATAAAACTCTTCAAGCATGAACAGTCTGGGGAAGGCTGTGTGAGCAAATGTCTCTGCAAACCAAGAAGCGCTTTGCCAGGAAACAGCCAGCACTCTTCTCATTGGAAGATATCTGGCTTCTCTGTCTTGTGAGCATTCATTCTGCTCCCCATGTGGTTCAACTGCTGCACGGTTATGTACCAAGGGAAATGGTCCGGTGTGTTCTGTGCCAATAGACCCTGGATCAGAGTCAGAACACTAGGCTCAATCCTTGGCTATGGAATCTCATTATCTGAACACAAGCAAGTCATGCCCTTTGCCAAGCCTCAGTTTCCTTCTCTGCCAAATGGGCATAATCATTCATGTCCTGCCTCAGTCATATGGATGTGGTGAGGAAAGTACTTTGTGATCTTCACATTCTCACAGACACGTGAGTTACTAGACTTTAATAGACCCAGGTCTTCACAGACAACAGCAGACTATAGTCTCTCCACAGCTTTTCATTCCACATAATTCTTGGCCTTGTCATTCAATTCATCCTCCATAGAATATCTAGCCAACCACCTGGAGGCCTCTCTCTGCTTGAGTCAATTAGTCAAATGGGACTTATTAAGCTCCTACTACTCGGTCAAGCACTTCATAAGTGCCAGGGAGACAAAATAAGGCAAAAAAAGTCCCTGGCCTCAAGGAGTTGAGAGTCAGAAGGAGAAGACAACATGCAATCAACTTTGTACAAACAAGATATGTTCAAAATAATGTGGGGCAATCCTGAGATTAAGGAGGACAGGGAAAGGGGTCTTTGCAGGAGGTGGGACTCTAGCCAGGACTTGAAGGAAGCCAGGAAATCTGGAAGTGGAGATGAGGAAGAGCATTCCAGGTAGGGGGGATAGCCTTTGCAAAGACTGGAGGCGATAGGATGTTATTATTGGGGAACAACAAGGAGGCCCCTGTCACTGGATCACAAAGTTGGGGGGAAGGGGGTAGACAGAAAGAAAACATGCTTTAAGAAGACTGGAAAAGTTGAGAGGGGACAAGGTTGTAAAGGACTCTGAATGCTAAACCGAGGCTTCCTATTTGATCTTCAAGGTGATGAAGAGCCACTGGAGGTTATTGAATGGGGTGGGGGTGACAGGGTCAGAGATGTGTTAAGGAAGGTCACTTTGACAGCTGAGGGGAGAATAGACTGGAGTGGGAAGAGACCTGAGGTAGGGAGACCCAGAGGCCATTGCAAGAGTGAACTGATGCTTCCTTAACTCCTTATGCACTGGTGTGGCTCACAGCCTGCTGCCCCTAAGCCATGCCTGTGTTTCATTATGGACCCTGGCTTCTTCCTTCTCTAATTTCTTGCACGTGAACGGTTGTTGCCAAAATTCAGTGGCCTGCTGGATCCATGTGGAATTGATCAACACGAAGCTTTCTGTTGCCTTTTGAGTCACCTGGATGTGGGAAGGCAGTGGGGGGCATGGAAAAGGTTGCTGCAAAGTTCACCAAAATGTGGTTTCTAGTCACTGTTCTGACATTTACTGCCTCTGGATAACAAGTGTGCTAGCCAGTACAAAGCATAGCTGCCAAAGAGAGGTCATCAGCACCAGGGCCTTTCAGGCAGATTGCGAGAGAAGAAAAGGAGAGTGGACATGAGCACAGACCCCTCATCCATCCTGCCTCCCTCCTTATGGCCTTTGATTTGGAATGGTCTCTCATTTCAGGCAATGGCTATCTTCCCCTTTCAGAAAGTCCAACAGATTTTCTAGGACACAAGGGATGGAGCTGTAGACAGATAACCACATGACCCAATGGGGCTGAGACCCTCTACCCAGGACCTCATGTCACTCGGCTTTTGCTCAAGTTACAGAGTCCTTTGGAGGGTTCTAAAGTTTTTGATCACATTCTAGGCTGTTGGCCATGTGAACTGTGTATATGTAGAGGGGGGGGGTAGTAAGTGGGAAGGAGGGTACTTTGGCACTTACTTCCTGACAGGGAGTTACTAAGGACTGAGTTTTGCAGATACCTCTCATTCCTGGGAAAGGAGACAAAGGACAAAAAACTGGATTTTGGGCCTGATAGGGTTTTGGCCTTTGAGAGAGCCTGGGTCTGAGGACAAAATGGAAAATGCCATCCATATTTGTGTTATGTGCCAGTAGTGTTTCCATTTTTATTCATTGTTATTGACTCTGATTAAATGTTTATACATTAATGGCCTAAGAGAGTTGAATCAATGAAGCAAATGATGGGAGCAGAATAAAGGCCAAGAGTCTGTTACGATGGGAGCAGAGTCATTGGCCTGATTAGTGGAATCAGTTATCATAGGCCTCAATCAATGATTCAGTGATACCACTCACAAATAAGAAAGGGAGGGATGAAAAGGAGAGCCCCAGCTAACTGCCCTAATGGTCAGAAAGAGGCAAAGGGAACTTGGTGTGTACCCCCAAGCTCCCTCTGGTCAGGTCTGGGTGGTGTGCGTGACTGGAGGACCTGAGCACTTGTCAAAACTACTTCTGATAGCCATAGCAACAGGCTTGGGTCTCAGCTTCTCCTAGTGTCCAACCTTTGTGACCCTGGGTAAATCGTTTCCCTATCTAGAACCTAACACACCTCTTTTGTGAAGTCAGACTTGTAAAATCTATCACACATGGCTATTGTAAGGAAGGAGCTTTGTATATACGTATTTTATTATAATGCATTACAGAGAATGGGAGCTGCCATATCTAAATTTCAGACCTGAGAAGTTGCACTGAGTTGAATGATTCCCTACAGAGATCATTTCCCAGCTCAAGAAAGTCTCAGAAATAATCTGATCGAGGACATGGGTTTCTACTAGAGTAGATGATGACATCCTACTTTCCAGGACATCTGTGTCATGAATGGTCACTCAGCTACCCTGGGAAGGTGTCTGGAACTTCTCATAGGTCTATTTCTGAAGGTAACAGCCCATTCTACTCCCCTGGACAAAAATCCAGCCCCATGTAGAGTCAGTAACGAGCTCCATGATAACAGGGTGCCAGGTGAAATTTTAATGTTTATTAATGGCATAGAATGTTTTCCTGGCCCATTAAAAATGCTGTCAGGATCTAGCCAGCCAATTTGTTTCTAAATCCTCCAAACTGTGCTATCATAGAGTTCATATTTCTTCCTTTTACCTCTGAGAATAGCACAGCAGACATTGTGAAGAGTTTGCTGAAATCTAAGTAGGTGCCTGTAGCATCCCAGGCCTAGCAACCTGGTGACCTCACCACAAAAGGGAAATGAGGCTTGTCTGGCATGAACTTGCCCAAATGGAGCCATCTTGGGTTTTTCATCATCATCGCTTCTATTTCTAAGTGCTCCCAAGCCATTCCCTTAAATAATGTGTCCCAGAATGTTGCCAACCAAAGCAAGCTCACTGCTCTCAAATTTATGAATTTCATTCTTTTCTATTTTTTGAAAATTGGAACACCATTTTCTTTGCTCCTGTCCTCTGTCACCTCTCCAATTCTCCATGGTCATCCAAAAATCCAAGCCAGTGGCTCAGCCTCATGGCAGCTCTCTCATCCCAGGATGGGGCACTAACTACGCGAAGGCAAGCATATTCAAAGCAGCTAAATGCCGCCTGGCTGTATCAATTAATTAATCATCAGGAGACATTTATGGAGTGTCTACTAGGTGCCTGTATGCCAGGTACTGTGCTAGGTGCTACAGATTCAAAGCCAAAAATGGAAGTTTGTCCTCAGGAAGCTTGTAGTCTATTGGAGGACACATCTGTAAATGGAAGTACATACCTAATGTCTATAAAATAATGTCCATGTGACCACACCTGTGAGTAGCTAACATTTCTATGGTGTGCATGTATGACAGGCACTGTACTAAGTGCTTTACAATTATCATCCCCTTTCATCCTTATAACCACCCTGGGAGGCGCATATATTATCATCCTCATTTTACAGATGAGAAAACTGAAACAAACAGGGTTAAGTGATGTGCCCAAGGTCACACAGCTAGGAAGTATCTGAGGCTAGATTTGAACTCAGGTCTTCCTTACTCCAGGCCCAGTTCTCTATCCACTATGCCAACTAAGTGCCACAAATGAAGTAGTTGAGGTCATTGCAGTTAAGGAGATCAAGGAAGAATGAAGTCAGGTTATTTGAGGGAGCCTTACCACATATTTTTGAAGTCTCCTAATATTAGAACAAGGGTAGGATGAAGAGGAGGTCTGTGTGTCAGGGAGTGCCTGAGGGGTGATGGAGAATGCTCCTAGATCCCAAGTGGGGGACAGCTCTGCCTAGAAAGGAAGCAAGCTGCTGAATCCCAGTAACAGAATGAGGGCCTGGAATTGGCCATGAGGGACAAGGAGTTTATCAACTCCCCCTCCATTACAAGAATATCAGTTCACAAGGAAGAAGAGTCACCCAAGCCTAGAAAGTATGAGAGATACAAGGACTTCTGGGCTTAGAGGCGGGGGGGGGAGCAGAAATAAGATGAAGATGACTCAGTAGTGAAGTGTAAGATTAAGGGACAATTGTGAATAGTAAAAGGATATCCCAGAGGGCATGATGGGAAGGACCAGCAGAGGAGGGTGGAGAGAGGAGTGACATAGGGCTGGAGCCCATGGACATGGGAGATTGCCAGGTGGGGCTCCTTGTTGCCCAGGGGCTTTCACTACTGAAGCATTTTTGTTCTCTTCTTCTCAGTCCAAATCTCACTCTTCCTGAAGGCACAAAGAGAAGAGAAATAAGGCGTGAAGAGTTCAGCCTTCTGAACATCATCCATTTACATCATCCACTCTGCATCAAGCAGCAGTCTCACCAGCTCCCCATGATTCTGCACTGAGCTTTTAAATAGGACTGTTGCTGAACTGACAAAGCCCTCCTGGGGCACCTTAATGGCCTGTGCTAGCCTTTTGCCTTTGTCCTCAGTTACTTGCCTTTGCTTCTGTTTTCTGGAGAATTTTTCAAAGCAGCTTGTCAATCATTTGCCTGTGCATCAGATAGTTCTCATTCAGGGGGCTGCTGTTTTGAGTGGGATACTGGTTCACCATACACTGGAACTCCTCCAATTCTAGCTAACTTGATGCTTCTAACCAGGACCCAGAAGGGGAGATGAAATACCTGGACTAATCACAATAGACTTGGTTTCAGGAATCATTTCACTTCATCCAATGACTTTCAAATGCTTTTCCCACTTGGACTAAAACCTACATTTTTTTAGCTTTTATTTTTTTCTGCTTAATAGTATTTTTCCAATTTTATATAAAGATAGTTTTCAACATTCACTGTTATAAGATTTTGAGTTCCTTTCGTTTTCTCCTTCCTCTCCACCTTGCCCAAGACAGCAAGCAATCTGATATAGGCTATATATGTACCATCATATTAAACATATTTCCACATTGTGACTAATGTTGTGAAAGAAGCAACATAACAAAGGGGAAAACCATGAGAAAGAAAAAACAAAAAAAGAGAAGATAGTATACTTCAATCTGCATTCAGACTCCATAGTTCTTACTGTGGATGTGGATAGCATTTTCTGTTGTGAATATCGTCTTAGATCACTGTATTGCTGAGAAGGGCTAAGTCTATCAAAGTTGATCATCGAACAATGTTGCTGTTACTGTGTACAATGTTCTCCTGGTTCTGCTCACTTCACTCAGCATCAGTTCGTGTAAGTCTTTCCAGGTAAAACCTATCATTGAGGTTGATTGGTTGAGCATCTCATCATTTATTTTAAGTGGGATGGACTGGCTTGATTTCTCTACTCAATCACATCCCTCTGATGACAAGTGTCTTTCCTGGTTGTCATGGCAGCATGTTGATTTACATTGCAGACACCTAAAATTCTCCTGTTTGTTTGTTTTTTCTACCCACAGGATCTGTTGTCTAGCCTAACCATTCCCAGGCTATATTTAAGAAGGTGAATGGTGAAACTGAGCTATAAGATTTTACATGTGTTCCTATACAAGTTCATCTTACTTCATTCAGCCCATTATTCTAGCCTGTCAAGATATAGTATATATATATATATATGTGTATATATATATATATATATATATGTATATATATATATATATATATATATATATATATATATATACCCTATAAGAACTAACAGGAAAGGGGAAGAGAACAATTACTGAGTACTTACTTTGTGCCAGGCACTGTGCTAAGCATTTGAAAAATACCATCTTATTTGATCCTTATGATAATCCTAAAAGGTAGGCACTATAATTATCCCCATTTTTAAGGTGAGGAAACTTAGGCAGGCCAAAGTTAAGTGATTTGCCCAGAATCACAGAGCTAGGAGGTATCTAAAATGGGCTTTGAACTCAGTTTTTCATGACTCCAGGGCCAGTAATCTATCCACTGCACCATCTCTCTGCCAAGGTGGAAAGTCAATATGTTAAGCTCTCTGGAGCAGTTAACGGAGTGTACAGAAACCCTCGAAACTTGGAACTTAAGAAACAGGGTGGAGGAGAGAATTCTCCAAGGTGGAAGCCTGGAAGGGAAGGATACATAAATCTGGGAGACTGGAAGCATGGCAGTGCCCTTGACAAAAATAGAAAACTTTGGAGGAGGGGCATGTTTATAGGGAAAGATGATGAGATCTATTAAATTTATCTATTAAAAGTGAGGCACATTTTTTCTCAAGAAATCCATTGTCCATTGGGCAAATGAGACAGTACATTATCAAGTGTGATTTTTTAATAAAAAAATGGAATTGAAATATTCAGTGGCTCAGGTCCCTGATAATTATTGTTCCTATCCTACACCCTTTTTTTATAGACAGAGGAAACAGTAAAAATGACATGCACAAAGACCCCTGATTCCTGGGTCAGAGAAGCAGGGTTAGAATGGAGAAGAATTTCTCATAGCAGACATCCAGCCTGTTCTTTGTCCACCACATGACCAATCAATTAGGTTCCTAGACCACATGTTTGGGGCATCTGAGTATTAGCAAATTGGGAAGATGAGAAATTAATCTAAAACCTGTAGCCACAAAAATCAATCAAGCTGGAAAGGCAGGCTACTGATGGTGTTTAAGTATCACTGGAGGGGCTTCTTGGTAGGTTCCGCTGAGAAGTGAGTCAAATATTCCATACCAGATTGAGGCTTTCCTCAGCCAATCTAGGCCAGTATAAATTGTTATCATGACAGAAGGGCTAAACTGGAATTCAAGAGGCCTGAGATTGAAGTCAGATTTGGTCTCTTAGTACTCAAATGAATTTGACCAAGTGATTTAACTCCTTTGGGACTTAGTTTCCTTACTGTGATATCTTACTGTGATCTCCAAGATCCTTCCACCTCTGAAGATAGATTCCTACGATTACCATCTCTAGGACTGTAGTTGGTACTCTACGGAGCCAGACGAAGTATATAAAGATAGCCCCTATCTTCAAGTGGCTTACCCTCTATTTGGGGACACAATAAAAACAAGATGGAATAATACTTAGAGCATACACTTGGAATCCTTGAGGTGGAAAAGCTGCAAAGAGCCTCGGGAGATCTTTGTCCCAGTGTCCTACCCTTAGGTAGGTAAAGTATTTGTAGAAGATGAAATTGAGACCCTGAGAACCTAAGGAACTCAACAATTCACCCAAAGTCACATTGAGTGGTAGAAGGGAAGAGTGGAGCCCTAGACCCCAGAATTCCTTCTAGCTCCTAGGATATTGCTCTTACCTCTTAAGTGCTAATTACATGGCATAAGCATAAATACTGTGGAGCTCTCACCACAGGCTCACTCAGAGGGGGAGGATAAATGTTTACCCATCTCCACAGGAAGTCTGGGCTTTATGGCCCAATGGGGATGCACAGCATGGGAGAGAAGGAGATGACAAATCAGAATGCTGGCCTGGGAGTCTGCTCCAAAGATGAATGGGCTTCTTCAAGAGTTGATGAGTTCCCCCTCCTTGGAGGTCTTCAACCAGACTGGAGAGCCTCTCATCAAACATGTTATAGTGTGGGTTGGAGTAGATAATGGCTGAGGTCCCTCCAAACACTCAGATTCTGTTCTTCTCTCTGACCTGCTCTCTACCATTACTCAGAACTCATTTGTACAAAGATCTTTAAAGTTTTACAAAGTACTTTTTATACATTAACTACTTGAAGCTTTACAATAAACCATGGAAGGTGGGTGCTGTTTAGAGGTATGGTTATCCTTATTTGACAGGTGAGGAAACTGAGTTGATCATGGTTATATGCAGCTAGGAAGGGTCATGGATAGGATCTGAAACAAGGTCCACATGCAGCACTCTAGCATCCATGTCCAAAAGCCTCTCACTAACTCCCTCAATGACCAAGAAGTAGTCGAACACCCTGTGTCTCAGCATCTTCCCACTAGAACAATAGCTTTGAGAATCTAAAAGACTCAAATCATGCCTCTGAAACTGAGTAGCTGTCTGACCTGGGGCAAGACACTGAAACCTCTATGTACCTCTGTTTTCCTCACAAAAAGAAGGGATTCGACTAGACGGTCACTAAGGTCCCTTATAGCTCTAAGTCCAGGAACCTATGCATTCCAAGATCTCTCTCAGACCTAAGTCTCTGAGAATCTAGAAGGCAATCAATGTGGAAGTGTGTCCAGAACACTGGTCAGCTCCGATGGCCCCACCAACTCCCCAACCTCCTTTTCTATACCAATATGGAATATTCTTTCTGTACCTTCACAAGATAGACAGAAGGAGAGACTCCAAAGGAGCACATTTTAAATGAGGGCATTTATCAAAGGGGGAAAAGGGAAACTAATTATATTCCATGAAAGATGTTCTCTTAACCGATTCCTAGACAGAGCGTTTGCTGTGAGCAGCTGCTAAGTAAAAACTTTCATCTTGTTTATTGTAGGTGACAACGGGATGTATGGGGATAATTTGTACATAAAAACCAAAGTGACAACTTGCTGTTTTGCCACTTTTGCAACCTGAGGAAATATATATTTTTTTCAAAAAACATGTTTTCTTTAAAACAGTTGGTTAATTTAGAGACAAAGAAAAATGAGCTAACTTGCAAAGGCAAATATGGCAGCTGTGTGTGCCGAAGAGATCATCACACAGCCATGAGATGGGTGCCTGTTAGCAGCAGATGTAGGTGGTGTGGGGCCATGACACGCAAGCATTTAAACTCTGCTGGGGGGAAGGTACCAGTGGGGCCTCACCAACAGGGTATATAGAAAGGGAGAAAGACAAAATGACATTGCTGTGATTTTCAGGATGCTCTCCCAATGCAAAGGGAGTAAATGAAGGAATGAGAAGGACCCTCAACACAGTGGTGGCCGGAGTCTATAAGCTGTTTATTTCTGGGCATCACAGTTTAGGTAGGAGACTGATAATGTAAGAAATGTTCACGAGATAGAAACCTGGATTGCAGAGGAACTTAACCTGCCCTTTGATGAGAATTGAAGGAGCTGGGGAGCCTTTGCATTAAGATGAGATGTTGGGAGGGGGATATGATCACTATTTTTAAATATTGGAAGATTGGTCATATGGCCACTTGTTATATATGTTATTGGGAGACTCTTTCATGGATAGGTTGGATAAACAGCTACTGAAGTCCCTTCTATATATCTCTCACATACTGTGAATCTGTACATCTTTGCCAACTGATTGCTAGATAATGGATAAATCTGATGGCATGCCAAATTAATCATTTTTTTCCCAATCAGTCTTTCAATCAACAAATCCTTATTAAGCAACTACTCTGTATCAGGCACTTTGCTAGGCACCGAACCAAAATACTTCTTTCCTGGCAAGCTCCTCTCCAAACAGGACAATTCTACATATTGTGGTTGTATTTTCACTGGGTGTTTAAAATCAACTCCCTCCTAACACATAGTCAATAGTACGGTGTAGCATGATGGTGAGTTCACTCTCTGGCTGTAGCACCTCTTCTGGGGGTGGGGAGAGAGGGGATACTTCTTCTGAGATGTTCTGCTTTCTGGGTTAAATGTAAGCGAGGGCTGACTGGGGAACAGGGCAACCAGAATATACACCATCTTGGAGTGGGGGGGAGGGTATAAATGTGGAGAAAATTTGTAATTCAAACTCTTGTGAAAATCAATGCTGAAAACTAAATATATCAAATAAAGAAAAGAAAAAAAATGTATATTCATGCTTTAGAAGAGGTATTATTTACACAATAAAGGGAAGTGGCTCATTGGGAGACACTCTTGACGAGCAGATGATTGCATGTTACAATAAATGTTACACATAAAAAAAATACTTAGGATAATTCACAGGGAAAAAATTCCCTGATGAGGGGTAAGTTAAGTGCTATGGATTTGTTGTTGGCTTTTGGTTTTCGACTTTTCTTCAATTTCACCAACATATTCATTAGAGGTTGAGAAATGGAAAAGTGGTTCCATTTCCTGGCTGGGGCTTCTGCTCAGTCAGAGGCCAGTTTGAGTTGGATTGGAAGTTTCTAGCCTACTAACCCACTAAACCTCTTCTTACTGTCTCTAAGAATAGCATTTGTTGAATCCAGTCTTGGGTCCAGTGGATAGATATGTCTCTGCCTTTTCAGGAGAGATCTCTGGCTTCTGCCTTTGCTTCCTGACTCCCACACCAGGGATGTATGCCTGCTTATCCCTCCGTGCTGAGATTTGTTGTAACTGTTTAGTCATTTTTCAGTTGTTTCTGACTCTTCCTGACCCCATTTGGGGTTTTCTTGGCAAAGATCTTGGAGTACTTGGCCTTTTTCTTCTCCAACTCATTTTACATATGAAGAAATCAGGGCAAACAGAGTTGAGTGACTTACCCAGAGTCACACAGCTAGTATGTGTCTGAAGTCCAATTAGAACTCAGGTCTTTCTGACTCCAGGGCCAGTGCTCTAACCACTGCCTTACCTGGCTGTAGGCTGAGATTCTACCAAACCTCAAGACCCTATGCAAAGGTCACTTCCTGTGGAAATCCCTCTAGCCACCTCAATTAGAAGGAAGCTTCTCAAGGAAATAGATTGTTTTGTTGTGGTGATGTTTCTCTTTTTCTCCCTAATGCCTGGCACAGTACTTGGCACAGAGTATATTCTTAATAAATGTTTGTTGATTGATTGTGCGAGGTAGAACCGTGGAACCTTCCTTAACATCTCACACCTTCATGATATTGCGTTTTGTTTTCTGTTTATTTGTGGATTCTATAACCCTGCCAGAGCTGTGAACATCACAAAGGCAGGGAACCAGTGGGTCCTTGGGCAATATGGCAGTAGATAAACCTGGAGTCATGAGCCCTGCATTTGAATCTTGGCTTTGTCATTTATCTGTGAAAAATTGATTAATCTTTAAACCTTCATTGCTCATGTATGTAATAAGGGAGATGAGCCTGGGGACCTTGGAATTCCCTTCTGACTTTAAGCTATGATTCTTAAGCTTAATCTCTCTG
This sequence comes from Trichosurus vulpecula, assembly GCF_011100635.1. Classification (NCBI taxonomy): domain Eukaryota; kingdom Metazoa; phylum Chordata; class Mammalia; order Diprotodontia; family Phalangeridae; genus Trichosurus; species Trichosurus vulpecula. The sequence continues at coordinate 305,103,218 of NC_050577.1, read as the reverse complement.
GGCCTCAGTTTTCCCATCTACCATAGGGTTGGTCTAGAGGACCTCAGAGCTTCTTTAGAGCTCAAAATCCATGACCCTGTGGTTGCCGGGAGCATCCTATTGTGCCTTGAGACAAATTCAACTTCCAATGTCTTTCATTCCTTAGATTGAGCCTAACCTGCCTTTCAGTAATACAAAATACATCTAATGTTTCAAAGGTTTGCATTGCAAGCATCCTGGGCAATGATCATGTGATCCTGATGCTTTAGAGATGGGACAATGACACCCTATAGGCAATGGCTAGCCCACAGTCAACCAGCTGACCCAATCCAGCACTTTTCCCACAATGCCATGCTGAATCCAAGCAGCTGACCTGAATTCTCTCAGGAGCATAAACTAGGGGCTTCAGAGGAATGTGAAAACCTACCCAAAATATGGCTGAAACATGGGGTGGAACTGTACAGGAGATGCAGATGTTTCTTTCAATCTGTGTCCTAAATCATACCTTTAATGAGCCCTGTTTTGCTAATTCATGCAAATTATGAGTATTAGTATTGGGAACAAATGAGCCAGCAGCCCTCCTTCCCATCCATCCTTGTTTCTGCATATGCATCCCAGACCTCTGGCTGCCACTGGCAGCTTTACTGGTGAGCTCCAGGTGGTCCCACAATGCCCAATCCCCCCGCTCACCCACCCCACATGCCAAATGGACCTGACACAGTCTCCCTGACCTGCTGTGAGGAACAAAGCAGATGGTGTCAGAAAAGCAGACCATCAATCAACTCTCAGGGAGGTGGCTGGGTGCCTGGGAGGCAGCCCCTGCCATAGAGACAGGAGAACTTGGTGCAGGCACCAGCTTGGACCCAGATGTGTGACTTTGGCCAAAGCATTCACCACTGGAACTTCAGTGTTTGCTTGTTCCAATGGGGGTAATAGTGTTTACACTGCTTGCCTCCCTTAATGTAAGGAGAGTACTTTCTATCCCATTAACTACCAGAGAAAGGGAGCTAAGAATACATTGACCAAAAGGTGGGTTCATGAGGAAACTGTCTCCTGTGGAGCCGTGGACTCTGCTACAGTTGGAAGAGGGAATGGGAAGGGAGCAAGGACTGATTGGTTTATTAAGGACCTACTGTGTGCCAGATGCTGTTTGAAGCAATTTACAAATATTATCTCATTTGAGCCTTTTCTCTGATGACCCATCAAAGTGTGGTTCTGAAAGCCAGGGCAGCAGGGAAGGGGGAAGGGGGAAGGAAGGGTGCTAGGCAGCTAGGTGGCACGATGACCATGGCACTCAGAAAGATCTGAGTTCAAATGATACCTCAGGTGCTTTTCAGCTGTGTGAACCTCTCTCAGACTCAGTTTCCTCATTTGTAAACAAAAACAATAATAGCGCCCATCTCATAGGGTCATCGTGAGGCTTAAATGAGATAATAGACACAAAGCACTTTTCAAACCTTAACTAACTTCATAAATGTATTATTACCTTTCCACTTTACAGATAAGAAAACTGAGATCCGGTGACATTGTCACCTGCTTTGACAGAGGCTATGTCAGAGCTTGGACTAGTACTAGGTATATAGCCTTTTGGTTCATTGTCCTCCTTGTGCCAGCACAATGTTTTTTGCCCTTGTTGTATCCCCAGTGCTTACCACAGTGCCTGACACATAGTAGGCACTTAAAAATGTTTGTTGACGACTTGAAAGTGAGCTCATTCTGGAGGAAAGAGTAGGGTGTAGGACTGGGCAATGGGATCTCTCAGGTCCTGCTCAAATCCAGCTCTTCTTGCCATCATCTGACCCAACTGACCCCATATCCCAGTCCCAGTCACCACTCCCCAGTCAGTAAGCCATCCCTCCAGGTGCTCCATCACTGAGGATCTGTCTTCTCCTTCCTGAGTGCTCATCTATCACCCCCAATGTTTGCCACCTGGAGACCAATGCTGCCTTGGGCATTCCTCTCTGGAAACATGCACATCTTTGTAGCTAAAGATTTAGGGATCCCAAGTGAAGCTGATAATGGAAGCCACATTGAAGGACACCGAAGTGGAAAGAGTGTTAGCCTGTGCATCAAGAAACCTAGGTTGGTCTTAGCTATACTGGTGACCAACTAGATGGCCTTCAGTGAGTTACTTCCTCTTTCTAAGCCCCATCTTCCCCATCTCTAAAATGAGGAGGTTGGGCCAAATGATCTTTAGGGCCCTTCTAACAGAAAGCTTCTCAGGGTCAGTGATATGCTTATAAAAGTGGCACTTCCTCTTAGCAAAGCCACATGCATCATTTCAGAGCTCTTCTGGAGACAGTGTCTACAATTTTGTCATCTAACCCAGGGGTGACAAATCCCAATGCAATGGGACCACTAATCTGTATGTAAGGATGTCTGCCAGTCTCATATTGACTTGGTTTTTAAATGTAATATTATCTGTGCTTTATTATATTTTTCTCTAAATGTTTTTAAGTTGTTAAATTTATTGCTTATATATTATTGAATTATTTATTGAATAATTTATTGTCAAATATTTCCCAGTTTTATCTGGAAAAACATGAGGTCTAGAATATCTAGGATATTAATGAAAAGAAATGCTAGAGAAGGTGGCCTAGCCATACCAGATATTAAACTGTACTACAGAGCAGCAGTCATCAAAACTGCCTGGTACTGGTTAAGAAACAGGGGTGTGGATCAGTGGAATAGGATAGGTACACAAGATGGAGAAGTCAACAACTATAGCCATCTACTCTTTGATAAACCCAAAGAGGCCAACTTCTGGGCTAATAATTCACTATTTCACAAAAACTGTTGGGAAAATTGGAAAATGGTAGGGCAGAAACTGGGCATAGACCAATATCTTACACCATATACCAGAGTAATGTCAAAATGGGTTCATGATTTAGGAGTAAAAGCTGATACTATAAGTAATTTGGGAAAGCAAGGAATAGTTTACTTTTCAGATTTATGGAAAAGTAAAGAATTCATGACCCAACAAGAGATATGTCAAATTGAAATATTTTTGTACAAAAAAAGCCAATGCAACAAGAATTAGGAGGGAAGCAGAAAATTGGGAGAAAATCTTTGCAACTAGTATCTCTGATAAAGGCCTCATTTCTAAAATATACAGGGAACTGAGCCAAATATATAGGAATACAAGCCATTCCCCAATTGAGAAATGGTCAAAGGATATGAACAGGCAGTTCTCAGAGGAAGAAATTAAAGCTATCTATAGGCATATGAAAAAAATGCTCTGGATCACTACTGATTAGAGAAATGCAAATCAAAACAACTCTTAGATACCATATCTCTCCTGTCAGATTGGCTAAAACAACAAAATAGGAAAATGATAAATGCTGGAAAGGATGTGGGGAAATTGGAACATTGTTACATTGCTGGTGGAGTTGTGAGCTGATCCAGACATTTTGGAGAGCAATTTGGAACTATGCCCAAAGGGCTATAAAAATGTTCATACCCTTTGACCCAGCAATACCACTTCTAGTGTTGTATCCCAAAGAAATCACACAAGCGGGAAAAGGACCCATATGTACAAGGATATTTATAGCAGCTCTCTTTGTAGTAGCCAAGAATTGGAAATCAAAGGGATGCCCATCAATTGGGGAATGGCTGAACAAGCTGTGGTATATGAAGGTAATGGAATACTATTGTGCCATAAGAAATGGGGATGATACGGACTTCGTAACAACCTGGAAAAACCTACATGACATAATGCTGAGTGAGCGGAGCAGAGCCAGGAGAACATTGTACACAACCACAAATATATGGATTCCGTGAGGACCAACCCTGACAGACTTCACTCTTCTCAGCAACATAAGGTGCAAGGACAACTCCAGGGGACTCACGATGGAGAATGCTATCTCCATCCAGAGAAAGAACTGTGAAGTTTGAATACAGATTGAGGCGCACTACATGCTCACCTTTTTTTTTTTACTTCTCTTTTGTTTTAGTTTATGGGGTTTTTTTTGGTTCTGTTTCTTCTTTCTCATGATTCATTCCATTGGTCATAATTCTTCTCCACAGCTTGACTAGTGTATAAATTAATTCAATGAGAAGTTATACATGGTAGTTAAATGAGATTCCATGCCGTCTTGGGGAGGGAGGGGGGAGGGAGGGGAGAAATTCTTGAACTCAAAATTATGTAGAACCGTGTGTGGTAAACTAAAAATAAAAAAGAAAGAAAGAAAAAAAAATATTTGCCAGTTTTATTTGCATCTGGTTTGGGTTAGCTACTATTATTATGATCTTCCCCATTTTACAGATGAGGAAACTGAGACCCAGGGACAGCGTGACCCACTTAAACAGAGGCTGTGTGGGGCCATGTGTTTGAACCCATGATCTAAACCATTCATGGGTCAGGGTCAGGTGTGATGGGAGAGATAGTAAGGAAGGAGAACAAAAGATGCTTCGGAACAGGGAATTCTTTAACATCTCCGCCTCTAGAGAAGGATCTAGGTAGACAAGAACACAGATGTGCAGAGGGAAACTTGTCTTGGATTAGTTCAAAGAACTGTGGAACCACGTGGGAAGGCAGCTATACCCACCACTATAACCACCAATGCATCAATTGGGGAATGGCTGAACAAACTGTGGTTGTGCTATAAGAAATGACGAGCTCAATGTTCTTAGAAAAACAGTGAAGATTTGCACAAAATAACAAAGAGCAAAATGAGCAGAACCAAGAGAACATTGTGTACAGTAAGGGCAATATGGTTTTAAGAGTGACTTTGAATGAATGAATCATTTTGGCTATTACAAATATTCAAATTAACTACAAAATATACATGAAGAAAGATGCTATCTATATCCAAAGAAAGAACTGATAAATAGAAGCACATATAGGATTTTACACACACACACACACACACACACACACACACACACACACACACACTTATTTATGTCTAATGGTAGCCATCTGGCATGTGGGGTGGGAGGGAAGACAAACAAAAGAAAAAGAAGAAATGTATTACATATAAATTATATATATGTAAATGACTTCACAAATTGTACATAATAGATTTTCAGTTGCAATCATTTTGTGTTATGCAATGTTATAGAAATGCTTGTTATATCCCAAAATTAAAAATAAAATGAATTTCTAAAAATAACTATGTTGGAAGGGACCTCAAATTCCATCTGGTCCAACCCCTTCATTTTATATATGGGGACATTGAGGCCCAGAGAGAATAAGTGACTTGCCCAGATAGATTCAGATCACATAGGTAGTAAGTATGAAAGGTAATATGTAGGCAATAGCAAAGTCCTTCCCCAGATGAGGCCTCCTATGAGATTCCTCCAGATGGAACCATCAATCAATCAAATTAGGTATGTGGAGATTTGGGGTTGGGAGAAGGTATCAATGGCACAGGGGCCTATGAAACCCTGAATTCCCATGTGGAGCATATCAGAGAGGGACTATTCCATGTGAGGTCTGGGGATGAGAAGGAAGAGAAGCTGGGTCAAGAAAGGCTTTCTGGAGGAGAGAAGCTGGGCTTCCAAGTCTGGGGCAAGATTCAGTAGGTATAGAGAGGGAGGGAATACAGTCCTGGGCAAAGGTTCATGCTCACCCACCACCCTCCCTGGAGAAGCATCCCCCAGCCTCACAGCCTCTGCAGAACAAAGCAAGGTCTCAAAACTGGGCCTTCCAGCCAGTCACACAATAGACTCCAGATGCTTCCATTACATCATCCCTTAGTTCACCCCACTCTCCTAGGCCATCCACTGTCCTCCAAGTAAATGAGATAGGTCTGATGTCATTTAGACTTGGTGATTTATTATTATGCATCAGTAAAGCATATTTTATAAGGACAAAATTGAATTATAAAAGGAGGAAAAAGTGGGTGCTCCTTTCCCCAGACCTAGACACCTGCCCTGCCTTCTCCCCAGCCACCTCCAGAGCCTATCTCCAAGGTTGGTTATGAGTTCTATGGATGTCCCCAAAGATGGATGGCTCTTTCTTCCACATTAGACTAATGGCATTGCCTTATCGGTCAACAAAAAGGCATTTGTGCCTTTTGGCAACAATTAGGCCGGCTCTTTGATCTGCACTTTGCTTTAATTACTAATAGATTAATCCAGGCCCGGAGACCACGTGTAATTAGCATTCTGGTGATTGATTTGTTACAAAGAAATGACCCTGATTATGTTCTTAGTAATCAGTTTATTGCTAATTGGCTTCCTTTCATTAAAATAGAAAGATCTCAACCTAGAGAATGGGCCCAGGTATGGAACTATTGTAAATCTGGACAAAGGCAGGCCTTTTGTCAGCCCTGTTCAGTTGGAGTTGGATGGAAATCTCATTAATGGGTGGAATGGAGGGATGTGACCTCTGGCCCAATGTCTCTGCCAACTGTACTGCTGGGGATTGATGGTCCAAGAAGAGAGGCCAAGGTTGCTAGAACGCTTAGCCTCGGAAAGCATTGTTTGCAGGGCAAAGCATGGAGGTTGATTTATTTTTGACAAGGCTGAGCTGGGAGACTGTAATTAAAGATGTTCCCCCAAACCCTGAAAGACGAAATATTCAGAGCTTGCAATTAAATCCTTGGCAATGAAAAAGCCTAATTAGTTATAATTGTTCTTGCCCCAGATTTAAAAAAACACACAACAAAACAGGAAAACAATTCCTAGAGAAGCAGAAACCGAATGAAAAGTCTCCATTGGGCTCAAAGGTTAGTCATTAGTTGGGAAAGTCACCTAGTTTCCCCATCTGTTTGGCCACTATGAAAGGCTCAAGTTGAAAACCAACCCTGTAATTATCACATACAGACTCCAAAATCATCTTGTGAGTCATGCCAAAGTCAGTGCTACGCTGGGGATGGTGGGATCACAGGTGTGTTTCTTGGGAGATGTTCAAGGCCCAGGCTGATCTGCCCACATGATAGGAGGCACCTGTTGTGGGGAGGGGTGCAGGGCACCACCACATGGGAGAGGGAGCAGGGTTTGACTTCTGATGTTAGGAATCAGATGAGGGGTGGGCACTTTATAATCTCCCCATACACTACCCTGCACTCCTGCTCCAGGCATTTAATATCAGGGTTCATTACCTAATCTCTGGCTGAGTTATCGGTTCTTGACAAACTTGTTTATTTTTTAAAATATGAACACACCCTCAAGAAAGGTCAACTAATAGAGAACCATCTTATTTGTCCTCTCAGATCCCCTGGGGCAAAATCATCCTCTATGATACTTGGTGATTAGGTTCACACCAGCTCTGCTGGGTCTCTGCCCCTGGTGGGATGTGAAGGGCTCCAGACCTCCTCACTCCCAAAAAACTTCCTCAAATGTTGTCAGTGATGACTTGAATTACACCAGGAAAGAGCCATTATTCTCTTAAGGCTAGAAAGGCAATTTCTCTTATTGGTCTTTTATGTTCATTATCTTGAATGAGATTTCTGGGTTACAGCCAAGGAGCCAGACCCAGAATTGAGAGAAGAGAAGAGGCAGGATCACCCCGGACAAATTAGCTTACAGTGACTCCCAAGTGGTTCCACATGGTACATGCCATTGTCTCTTTGACACCAACATTCTGGTTAGGTTCCATGGCTGGGAATCAGAGAAACCCAAGACCCCTGAATATGCCCAATGGCAGGATATTCAAAGAGAAGTGGGGAGATGCAAACAGGCTGAAGCAGTCAAGGATTCCTTCGCTATTTTTTCTGTGTATGCACGTCTACGTCCTTGTTGTCTCCCTAATCCCTACTCTTTCTAAGTAGGGGCTGCTTCATTCTTTGGACTTATACCTCCTCCATCTGACACCGTGCTTAGTGCTTGGAAAGCATTTAATACATACCTTATGATTTATTGATAAATTGGTTAAAAGGCATCATTAAGGAAATGTATCATCAGCAAAAGAGATAGTCTTTCTTCAGGTCAGATATGAAGAGTGAAAAGGAACAGACAGCCATAAAGGCTTCATTTCTCAAATATATAAAGAACTGAGTCAAATTGATAAGAATACAAGTCATTCCTCAATTGATAAGTGATCAAAGGATATGAACAGGCAGTTTTCAGATAGAGAAGTAAAAGCTATGTATAGTCATATGAAAAATGCTCTTAATCACTGTTGATTAGAGAATGCAAATTAAAACAATTCTTAAGTACCTCATCACAACTATTAGATTGGCTAATATGAGAGAGAAGGAAAATGATAAATGTTGAAGGGGGTGTGGGAAAATTGGGACACTAATGCTTTGTTGGCAGAGTTGTGAACTGATCTAACCATTCAGGAGAGCAATTTAGAACTACTCCTAAAAGTGGGTATACCCTTTGATCCAGCAATACCATTCCTAGGTCCTTGTACATCAGAGAATTTTTTAAGTGGAAAAGAACCTATTTGTATAAAAATGTTTCTAGTAGCTCTTTTTGTGACAGCAAAGAATTGGAAATCAAGGAGATACCTGTCAATTAGGGAATGGCTGAACAAGTTGTGGTATATGAATATAATGGAATACTATTGTGCTATAAGAAATGATGAGCAGGCAGGCTTCAGAAAACCTGGGAAGATTTACTTAAACTGATACAAAGTGAAGTGAGCAGAACCAGGACAACACCGTACACAGTAATAGCTATTGTAGGATGATCAACTGTGAAAAACTTAGCTCTTCTGATCAATACAATGAGCCGACGAGCCAAGACAGTTCATGATTAAAAATAAAATGTTGTGCACATCTGGAGAAAGACCTGATAAAGTGTGAATGCGCATCAAAGCATACTATTTTAAACTTTATTTTTATGGGTTGGTTGTCTGTTGTTGTTTGTTTTTGGTTTGGGTCTTCTTTCACAAAATAACTAATATGGGAATATTTTTGCATAACTGGATGTGTATAACCTATGTCAAATTGCTTACCCCTTCAGGGAGGAGGGAGAGAATTTGGAACTCAAGATTTAAAAAAATAAATGTTAAAAATTGTTTTTACATGTAATTAGGAAAAATGTGTATAGATAAATAGATATAGGTATAGATGTAGATATATAGATATATATTTGAAAAGCAACAGATGGACTGAGTGAGGGGCACCTGCTGGATTGGTACCAAGACAACATTGTTTTATACCTACATACACACACATATACATGCACACACACACATATACACACACCACACACACACTACACATATATATATATATATATATATATATATATATATATATATATATATATATATATATATATATATATACAGAGAGAGAGAGAGAGACAGACAGAGAGAGAGAGAGAGAGAGAGAGAGAGAGAGAGAGAGAGAGAGAATCACCTGGTGCATTAATTGGATTTTCACAACCCTGGGATTCATGAATGGCTTCTGGAGGGTGGTGCCACGAGCTGAGTCTTAGAGGGATCTAAGTGTTCCAAGAGGCAGAGCTGTGCATAAGAGCCTTCCAGGCATGAGGGCCAGCCAGAACGCAAGTACACAGACAGGGGATGGAATAGTAAGTCGAAGGAACAGGGAGCAGGCTGGATTATCAGAGGTGCAGGGAATCAGGAAGAGGAACATGTATGGAGATGTTATGGAAAGACATGAGCTTCATGGACTCAGAGGGGTGGCCTGAATTGATAGGACCACAAATCAGTCATTCAGTAAGCATCTATTAAGTGCCTCCTGTATGTTAGGCACTGAGAACATAGAGATAAAAACAAAAGGGTCCTTGCTTTCCATGGATTTATTCCAGTGTGGAAGTTGAGGAGGAAGATCTTCTCAGGTCCTGTTTAGTTCAGAGGCAGGGGAGGGCAAAGAATAGAACTTGTCCTAACGTTCATGTAGACACTGTACTCCACCCACCCACCCCTTGTCTCTCTCACTTCAATATTTCTAAGACCTCTGTTTGCATCTCAGGGCTTCCCCTTCCTTCCCCTCCCACAGCCCCCTCCCCGACTATAGCTTCATAAATCATCTTCATGACTTGCTGAGGCCAAGTATAACATGACCCTCAACAAGCCTGGGGACAGGCTTCTGCATGCTTAGCTAGACTGGTCCTTGACAACTACCTTATTGCACCCCGAAGAGTAGCCTATGCTTGAAGCCTTTCCAGGCTGGGAGGATCCAGGGAGCATAACCTCTAGAACCCAGGGTCAATTCTCCACTTTGGCGAAGGCTGGAAAGAAAATTCCAGCTGAGAGAATCCAGCACAATAAAGAAAGTTGCCCTCAGAGGGAGCCAGTAAAGTCACACCCACTGAGCTGAGGGGTAACCAACATCCCTGCATGAGATCTGGATGCATCAAGGTGACTACGCTCATTGTGCATAGACATTAGCTAAGCAGAGCCGGCCCTAAGTGAAACCCTGGGCGGCCTTAGCTTCACCTGGGCAGCTAGCTGGTACAGTGGATAGATTAGTGACCTTGGAGGCAGGAAGACCTGAGTTCAAATTGCAAATATTAGCTGTGTGACCCTGGGCAAGTCATTTGACCTCCGTCAGCCTCAGTTTCCTTATATATAAAATGGGAGCAATGATCGCAGCTGCTTCCCAGAGTTGTTGTGAGATCCAAGGAGATAATATTTGGAAAGCACTTTACAAACCTTGGCATGCTATGGAAATGTGGACTCTTACTGTTATGCAAGCTGGGAACTCTGGCCCTTGAGGTAAAGGCCCGTCTCCACTGCCCCCCCCATTCCACATACATTGTTTCACTGAGAGTCACCTAAAAGTGGAAGCTCTTTATGTCACAGAATTTTGCTAGAACGTAAGCTCCATGCGGGCAGGGACTAGGTCTTATCTAAATAGTATATCTCACCCAGCATCTAATACTGTACTATGCTCTAAATAAGCATTACTCCCAACTAGAGCAAGCATCCCAGATAAATGAAGTGATTGCCTATTCTCTGACCCCAGCATGGTGCCTTGGCACCTTATGGAAACCATCTCCAGTGCCTGGAATGTTTTCTCTCCAACCCTCTTTTTTTCAAGGCTCCAATCAAGCACCATGTCCTTCCTGAAACGTCCCCTGATGCCTGCCCAAGCAAATGATCTGGGATTTATTAAGATCTTATGATGTGCCAGGTACAGGAAATACATAGGCCATGAACCATTCTCTGTCCTCAAGAAGCTAGCATTCCAATGTGGGAGAGAATCTGTGCATGTGCATGGATATAAACAACATCCATATATATGTACATATATTTATGTAGATGCAAATAGACACAAAATAACCATCCAGATATTTGATCCTATAAATACAGATGAGAGGCAGCTATTGCCTAGCTGGCTTCAGTCCAGCCCAGCCTCTGACACATTCAGGCTGTATGACCCTCGGCTAGTCATTTAACCTCCCTGGGGTCTAGCCAACACTTACAGACTACAAATGCCCAGAACATGCTGCCCTATGTCCACAGAGGGGTTTGTCACATACGGGAATTCCCTTTATCAATGAAATCCCTCACTCTCCCAGTGAACACATATACCTAACCACCTTAGCTGAGGGAGGGGAGGAAAGGACGTTGCATTTGGAAGCCAAGGACCTGTCTTCCAACCCTAGCCCTAGGCTCCTCTGATGTTTTCTTGATTTGATATTCTTAAACTCTTCCTCAATCTCTCTTCTTCAGCCACTACAACCTACCGTGTAACCTAATTAGAGCATTGCAGTGGGAAACATGGTATATCTCTGCAAAAGAAAGGACAGCCTTTGAGAGTGAGGGTCCCACCTGCATGCAGCCCAGGGCCCTGCACAGAGTAATGGATCCACTGGGTAAGCTTTGAGGTCATCTAGTTCACTTCCCTCATTTTACAGATGACAAAACTGAGGTCTGGAGGTGTTAAATGGCTTGCGGAGGGTCATCCAGATAGTGAGCCCCAGGGCTGCAGCCAGCATTCATCCCAGCAACTCTCTTTCAATGCACTGGCAAGGTATATGGAAGCAGGATTATTATCCCATTTTACATAAGGGAAACTTAGGCTCAGGCAAGAAGTGAGCTGCCCAAGGTCAAACAGACAGTAGCAGATTTGCAATGTATACCTGGGATTGGGATTCCAATCTCAGCTGACTTTCTACTCAATCACCATGTGTCCTGAAGTAGACACTCCACAGCATTTGCTGAATGAATTCACAACCTCTCAGTCCTACTTCTTCCTTTCCAAGAGTATGTACATACTGAGCCACTGCTGCTCCTCCACCTCCTTCAAGTCACAACTAAGCCACTGAGTGGTCGCTGCTGCTCAGAAGAGTCTGGGAACCCGGGGAAAGATTGATGTGCTTAGGAGCGAGATCAGGAGATTTCTCTTTGGGCAGAGTTAGCCAACAGTGGTCTGGCTGGTGGAATGTCTCATCCTAATAAGCACCATCAGTCTTTCCCTTTCCTGAGAACTGAATCCCCCCATGGTATGTGCTCAGTGAGTTCCATAAATCTAATCAGGTAGGAGCTGAGCAGTATTTTACAGCTGTAATCAGCACGCACTCCAGCTGCAGTAGAGGACTGGGGAGACAGGCCCACTCTAAGAATGTAAATGAACTGGTAAGGTGGGAGGGAGGCCTTAAGGGCCATGCTCTGACTGCAGCTAGACAGCCAGGGCTGGAGATGCCAGTGCTTGACCTTGCCGTCATCCCATGCCCACCCACCTAGGGTCATTTAACTTCAGGTACCAACTGTGCCCAACCCTGTACTGGTTACAAGGTAGGAGAGGACCACATCCCCAGCCAATGGATACTTTCTCCTCCTCCTTCAAAGTCCACTCTTTTCTATATACTAGGCATTGTGCTAAGTACTGGGGATGTCAAATGGAGAAGTCAGCCCATACCCTTTCGGGGTGAGATGAGGTAAGAGCCCACCTAACTGAGCTTGGGATACAGGGATAGAGTCCAGCGTTGGGTGGAGGGGAGGGATGAGATATATGACTGGAGTGCAAATAGCATGGTTTGGAGATGGATGGGCCTGAAGTGGCTGGAGGCCTGATATGTGCCAGACGAGATAAAGGCCCACCAAGTAGAGCCTAGGATCTCAGCAATGGAGGCCAAGCATTGTATTTGTTGGTTTGGGTGTGAAGGGTGCAGGCTTCAGAATGGCAGCTGGAATGCTGAGGGATGTAAATGTTATACATGGGTGTCTACAAGGAACCCAGAGATAGAAGGTAACCTCAGAGGGGAAGGTTCTAGCAGCTGGGGTGGGGAGGGTTGGAGAGGGGGAGATGGTCAACCCCCATATTTTAGAGCATGAGCCTTAAAAGTCAGAGAGTGCAAGCGACTTGCCCTAAGCTTACATTGTTAGTAAGTAGCATAGTTGGGTATGGAAACCAAGTCACAAAACTCTCAATTTCAGTCTCCTTCCACTGTACAAAACTGCCGTCCTTCATCATAATTCTCTTTGCCTTTCCTTGTGATTCTATGACTGAGTTCTAATGGTCATGGGCATTACCAGTTAAATAGACTTTCTCTTCAGCACCAACCACCCCACACTCATATTTGCATCTAAAGTTATGCTGATCTCAGTGGGGAGCTGGAAAAGCTTGGAGTTAGGACCTCAGAGGTCACCCAGGCCAAACTCTTAAGTTGTGAGCTGGCTAACAATGTCCCTAACAAAGCATCCTCCAACTCCTTCTGAAGCACTCTCAGATGGGACACTCACTACCTTGCCAGCCAGCCCATCCCATTTGGGGACATTTCTAACTTTCGGAATTTTTCCTGAAATCAAGCCTTACTTGACCCTTTTGTCACCCCCTCTTGCCCCCCACCCCAGTGTTCCTAGTAATGACCTCTGTGGCCAAGCAGTATATGAACCAGACCCCTGGCTTCTCAATGGTCTTTAGATACTTCAACTCAGGAATGGTTTTCCCCTAGACTCTGGGCAATACTGACAGAAGCCAGCCTGTTCAAAAAACACAAGCAAACTACCCAGAAATGTGTACAGAATACAAACGCCCAAGGAGAAAATTGGGGAAAATAGGCCGTGCCTGCGTTTATGGCACAGAAAATTGTTTTAGCAACGCTGCATTTATGTGCAGATAATATGGACCCCAAAGAGCCGAGATACTAAAGACTCAGTATTAACTCTACCACAGTCTCCTTTTGTCAGATCAAGGATATATGACCCTGTAGTCTGAAACAGATAACACAGATAGCGATTGTCTTTGAAATATTTATATTTTAACTTTGCAGCCAAAGTCCTTTTTAATGAAATCTTTTTTAGTTATTACCATCTGTCAAAGGTTCTGAAGCACACTCTGTTCCCACTGGTAAATGGAGGAAAGATGTTGGTGTGCTTAACTTGGGGATTATGACGGCAGTCAAGGAAGCTGTGTCCTCCCTCAAAGCGTTCAACCTTTCTCCAGACTAGGGAATATTTCTCTCTACTCAGATGATCAATCCAGGCTGATGGGACGTGTTAAGGGGTAGTCTCAGTCCCCTCCCCCGGTCAGAGCACATCTGTAGGATGGTGTTCACTTTTGGGTGTGACTGTTTGAGTTGGTAAGCTGGAGAGAGTCAAGAGAAAGATAAGCAGCATGATGAAGACTCTGGACACGGTGGTATACAAGGAGTGTTTGGAGGAACTGGGCTTGTTTAGTTTGGAGATTGCTGTTGTCGTCTGTCTTTCATTTTCAAAGAGGACCACTCAGGGAGGTGATGCCACGACTTGAAAGTGAATTGGATTTAAGTGAGGGGGGACTGTGCAAAGTCACCAGCCTCACTTTCTCCTCAGGAGCCATCTGGGTCCAGTGGCCATATATGGGTCAAGATGACTGGAAATGGCCCCCTTAGCCTGGAGAAGACTTAAGAGGATCACCACAGCTATCATCAAGTATTCTAAAGGGCTGGAATAATATGGAAGAGGGATTTGATTTAGTATTCTATGCCCCAGAAGGCAGACTAGGAGAACTATAATACAGGGTTGAGGATTTCAGGCTGGTATCAGGAATAACTTCCAATAATTAGAACTGTCCTAAAATGGAACAGGCTGCTCTAGGAGATGGTTTATAAGTATTCCAGCTGAAAGATTTACTGACCATTCATTGGCATGGTTTTAGAGAGGATTAGGAATTTTAAAAGTACAAGTTACTCTTGGGGTCATTCAAGGTCTCTTCTCTCTAACATTCTATAGAAACCAAAGGAAGAGGCCATAGAAATCCCTCAATCCAACCCACGTCTAAATGGGTGTGGTTACTATGCTCTCTGATTAATTAACCTTTCTCCAGTGTCTATCACTCTTGGGGAAAAGGTCAGTCAATCAATAAACATCCACTTACTTGGCACATGTTCAGCTACTGCGTGTGAGGCTGAGAAGTGGATATCAGCCCCTCCCCTCAAGGAGCTTGTGAACCTTCACCTTCTATGTTTCATACAACGTAGTGATACAGGCCAACAGGGCCTATAGCTTTCTTCCAGGCAGTTCAGGTGACATCCCCTCCTGGAGACCCTTCTGTTTACATACTCTCTGTGAAAATGTCTTTTATTACAGGCATTTTGTAAATATTTTTGATTTACTTGCTGGTGTACAAGTCGTCTCTTCCAGTAGAATATAAACTCCTTGAGGGCAGGGATTATTTCAGATCTGTTTGTTAACCCCCAAGGCTTTGCACATAGACGGCACTGAGTTAATTGACAAATATAAAATGGTTTCTGCCCTCAAGGAATCCACATTCTACTGTAAGAGACAACTGGGGTACTTGTACAATCACTTGTGCATGATTGAGACCCAGAGAAGGAATTTCCTCAAGATGATATGTCTAATAAACAGAAGAAAATAGTAGTCAAGTGTTGATCTTGAGTTTCCACCCAGGATTCTTTCCTTTCTAAACTATACGGCTCCTGTGGAAGAACAGCAGGTGTGGTCTTTGCCTTCAGGAAGCTTAGTTTAGTTGGGACATGGAATAGTGACAGTGGTTAACTGTGGAAAAGTATACAAAGTACAGGATGCTCACATGCCTTTGGAAGATGTCAAGTTCAAGAGTCCTGGGCTAAAGTGTGGGTAAGATCACAGCAAATTTTGAAGTTCAATAAAAACCATCTAGCCCAGAGGGTCTTAACCTGAGATATACGAAATTATGGTATGTTTTTTTAAAATTTTGATAGATGTCTTTTATTACAATTTGTTTTATAATCCTATTTTATTTTAAGCATTTAAAAACACATTTCTAATTGGGATACTAATGCAGCGTTGGTGAGTTGTGAACTAGTCCAACAATTTGGAACTATTCCCAAAGGACCTTAAAACTGGGCACACTCCTTGACCCAACTATAGCACTTCTAAGTCTGTATCCCAAAGAGATCAGAGAAAAACAGGGAAACAACCTATGTGTACAAAAATATTTATAGCAGCTCTCATGGTGGCAAAGAATTGGATATCAAAGGGATGTTCATCAGTTGGGGAATGCTAAGTAAGTTGTGGCATATGATTGAGATGGAATGCTACTGTGCTATAGGAAATAATGAGCAGGATGGTTTCAGAAAAATCTGGGAAGAATTATATAAACTGATGCAAAATGAAGTGAGCCAAACCAGGAGAACACCATACACAGTAACAGCAATATTGTAGGATGATCAACTGTGAAAGACTAAGCTGCTCTGGTCATGACAATGATACATTTCCAAAGGACCCCTGATGTTATCCACTTCCAGAGACAGAAGTGAAGTGATGAACTCAAAGTGCAAATTGAAGCATACTTTTTTAACTTTATTTTTATTGTTTGTGTGTGTTTTCTTTTGTAACAGCTAATAGAGACATGTTTGTGTGACTCCCCATATGTGACCAACATACTGCTTGCCATTTCAAGGGGTGGGAGAGGGGTGGGAGAGCATGAGGGACGGGGAGAATTTGGAAGTCAGAATTTTTACAAGTGAATGTTGAAAATGTTTGTCCATGCAATTGGGAAATATTTCGTGAAATAAGTAAAAATATATTTAAAAATAAAATATAATTTTAGAAATGTTTCATAGGCTTCACCAGACTACATAAGTATCAGGACACCAAAAATGTTAAGAACTTCTGATCTAGTAAAATCAAGACTAATTTGGCCTCCATTTCTTCATTCATTGTATACCTAAAAGCATTATTAAATAATTCATTGTTGTTGTGTTGTTATCACTACTACTACATCATACCCAGCCAAAACTGGAATGAGCTGTTTTGGGGCAAACGGGAAGTTTTTTTCTCCTGCTCCTCCTCCTCATGATCTTTATTAATGATTAATAATAAAGATTGCTAACATTTGTATAGCACCTCATGGTTTACAAAGCAACTTGCAAGTATTATCTCATTTTATCCTCATGACAACCCTAGGAAGTAGATGTTATTATTAATCCCCATTTTATAGATGAGAAAACTAAGGCAGACAAAGATTAAGTG
Organism: Trichosurus vulpecula; assembly: GCF_011100635.1. Classification (NCBI taxonomy): domain Eukaryota; kingdom Metazoa; phylum Chordata; class Mammalia; order Diprotodontia; family Phalangeridae; genus Trichosurus; species Trichosurus vulpecula. Next base: position 305,085,967 of record NC_050577.1, on the reverse strand, counting down.
ACTTGCCCAGAGTCACACAATTAATATCTCAGGCTGGAATGAACTGAGGTCTTCCTGCCTCTCTCTCCATGGCACCACCTCACTGTTCCCCACTTCCCCATTAGGAATACAATAGAGCCCATATCTGCAATAGGTAAGAGGTTGGAATAGATTGTCTCTGCGGTCCGCCACAATTCTCCATTTCAGTGAATCCAGTTTTGCTTAGGGAAGAACATAGGATTGAGCCTAGGAGACCCACCTCTGCAGGATCTCCCCAAGTTCTTGCACTTGGAGTCCCCAGGGAGACTGAAGATGTCCTCACTGTACAAGGGTGCCATCTCTAGAAATCAAGTGTTGCCAATGGCCAGTCAGGTTTCCAAGCTCCCCCTAATTCAATTTACTTTCAGAATGGAGGTCCTGCTCCTGTGTCTGTTAGCTCTATTTCTCATTCTGGATATAGTGAAAGACAATTCAAAGCTATAGCTGTGCTACTTTACCTTGGTATGGGCAAGTGGAGGGCAAAGATCTGCTATCCAGATGGGACGAATGCTTCATTTCTGTCGGAGAGGTATTAGAGAATTGGGGGTCATGGAAAGTATTCTTGTCTGGGCCAAATCTTTTTCTTTGAAGAATTTATGGACTGAAGGTGCCTCTTGCTTGCCCAACAGTAATACCCCCAGATGTGGCACTTCATTCTTAGAAGATTTATAAAATACTTCTTGCATCTAGCATAAACAGTGCAGCAGTTTATCCCATGTGCCAACCTGACAATTGGGTTACTTGTTCCTAGGAGAGGGGTATGCCTCCCCCCCATACGCTGCTTCCAATATGAGCTTTCTGCCTTGTCTTTTCTCCAGCCCCAGGTTGTTGCCTCCTCCCCCTGAAGTCCTGATCATGCAGGGGGAAGGGCAGGCGGCTTGTAACCCTCTCTGCCCCAAACAACCACCTGGCTTGGGGAGCCACAGGATCAGCATGGTTTCAGCTAGAGGAATCACTTTGGAAGCAGATTTCCACTGACCACTATTCCACCATCTCCTACAGAGGGAGTGTGTGTGTGTGTGTATGTGTGTGTGTGTGTGTGTGTGTGTATGTGTGTGTGTGTGATTGACTCCTTTGGCAGTCTAGTAAAACTATAGATCCCCATGGATACAGGATTAAAAACTCTTTCTGTAAGCAGGATTAAAAACTCCCTCTCCCTCTCCCTTTCCCTTTGCCTCTTCCTCTCCCTCTCCCTCTTCCCTCCTTCTCCCTCTCCCTCTCCCTTTCCTTTTCCCTCTTCCTCTCTCTCTCCCTCTCCCTCTCCCTTTCCCTTTCACTTTCTCTTCCCTTCCACTCTTGCAAGGTAGTAGAAACACCATTTCACTTCAGAGTCACAGGACCTGACTGAGTCTTTACCACTTACTTTTTGTAACTTTCTGTGGGTTACTTTTACCTTACCAAGGCTCAGTTTCCCCTCTACATAAACTGAGGGAGTTGAACCAAATGAACTTTGCCCTGCCATCCCAGAGCTTACCCTCTTCCACAATCTGCTGCTCAGAACAGCCTGATTTCTCCTGAAGCCCACTATAAAAATGCTCCTGTAAATCTTGGTGCACACATTGGGCCATTTCCTCTTTCTTTGATCTCTTTTGGGTATAGGCAGAGCAGTGGTATATCTGGGTCAATGGGAACAAATTGCTTCCCAGAATGTTTGTACCTATTTACAGATCCATTAACAATGGATCAATGTGCCTTTTCCCAAGTCTCTTCCAGCATTTATCATTTACCATGTTTATCATCTTTGCCACCCTGATGCATATAAGATGGAATCTCAAAATTGCTTTCATTTGCATTTCTCTAATTAATAATGACTTTGAACATTTCTTTTTTCATATAGCTAGTGATAGCCTGGATTTCTTCCCCTGAGAATGATCTGCTCATATCCTTAGACTATTTATCAATTTGGGAATGATTTTTTTATAAATATAAATCAGTCCCTTGTATATTTTGGAAATGAGACCATTATAAGAGAAACTAGATTCAAAGATTTTTCCCTTGGAGAAGTGTTTCCCTTTTAATCTTAGCTTTGTTAGATTTGCTTGTGCAAAACTTTTAAAAATGTTATGTCAATCAAAATTATGGACTTGATCTTCTGCAAGTCTAATTCTTTGCCTCATCCAGAATGTTGGGTTCAGTTCAGGATGCCTCATTTTGGGAAGGCCACTGAAAAACTAGAAAGCATGAAAAACATGAGGACCACAGTTCTGAGGCTCCTGGAGACCCTGACAGTGAAGATCAAGTGAAGACATTGTAGACATTTACCAGGAAGGAGAGAAGATCTGGGGACAACATGCTGCCTCTCTTCAAGTGCTACCATGGGGAAGAAGGGTTAATCTTTATCTGCTTGGCCTAGAAGCTACAGAGATTTTTTGGCTGGCAGGTTGGTTTTTTGTGTTTGTTTATTTGTTTTGTTTTGTTCTGTTTTTACCACCATCAAGTGATGGAAGGTACAAAGAGATAGTTTTGGTCAGGTGCAATAACAAATTTCCTAACAGTAATATCTGTCTAAAAGTGGGATGGGCTGATATGGGAGGTAATGAGTTCCTCATTACTGGATTTCTTCAAGCAGAGGCAAGATGAGCACTTCTAGTCGGCTCAAGTGCTAGGTAGAGTATATGAAATTCAAGGTGCCCTTCATCTCAGAGATCTTCCATTGTGTGGCTGGGCTGATGGGGAAGCTAAGGAAAATCTCTAGATTTTCATGAGAACTTTCTAACCCATTCTGCTTCCAGTGATGCTAAAAGACCTGTGGGACAGAGGAGACTGACTTCTTTATTACACGCTACATGACCCTTAATTCCGTCTAGTCCTTCCTTTTGTCAAAGGATAGGAAGGCTATCTGACAGAGGTGAACAGTGACAAAACAGTCTGAAGCTTGCTCTGATTGTACTGGATTCTTTGTTGCTAAGGCAACCACTGGCTTCTTTCCATCTTCTTCAGAACAACCCTGTGCCAACGGAGGGCTGACTAACCTGTCACAGAGGGGTTAACTAGCTCCCACTGCAGAGCCCAGAGCTCCCAAGGAGGTTAGCCCACCCTGCAGATACCAAACAGCTGGATTCCAAACAAAAGGGGGATTATAACATAGGGAAAGGGGCCCCAAATACTAAAGGATACACATTCAATATTTTCCCAACAGGAGCTTTGTCCCATTTGCTCCCTTCCTACCCCTCCAGAAAGCAAACAAAGTAATTAGGCACCTTGAAAAGGAAAGGCCTGAAAGTAAAAACTCTTGACAATCTCAGACAAGACTAGTACCAATGGAAAGTTTAGAGTGTGAGAGGAGAATGGGTGCCTCTCTGTGTACAAGGTCCCATCATCCTCCCTTGGGATGATCCTGGATTCCTCACTCTCTGTCATTCCCCATGTCTGATCAGCTGGTTATTGGTTCTTATCAATTCTGTGTCCATGCCATCTCTCATATCTAGGCCTTTCTCTCCCCTCACAGGTGCAGGATCTCTCAACTCTAGTGCAGGATCTCACCAGGCTTTGTCCTAACTATTGCAACAACCTGCTGATTGCTTCCCCTAACAGAGTTAGCCTCTCTCCTTCCCTATCTCTCCTCTGCCAAACTGCCAAAAGAACATCCCTAAAAATCAGCTACGATCATGTCATTCTTCTGCTAAGTCATTGCCCCTGGGATAAAGTGAGAATTCCTCAGCCTGTCATTTGAAGTCATTCATAATCTGGCTCTAGACGTACGTCACATGATTTCCCTTCGTGTACTGCATGTTCTAGGTAAATGAGATCAAGCAGCTGCCACTGCTCAAATTCAGACTTCCATCAACCACCTCCACACCTCTGTATAAAACCTGCTGCCCATGTGTGCATTTACTCCATCCCTCCACACCTGAACCTATTAGAATTTGCAGTTGATATGAGGATTAAATCAGATGCTCACTTCCTTTGAGAAATTCCTTTCAATTTCCTTGCTTGTATGTGTATCTCCAGCATTTAGCACATTACCTCAAATATAGTGAGCATTTAATAAATGTTACCTATCTACCTATCTAAATATCAATGTGTCGGTCTGTCTGTCCGTCTGTCTATCTATCTATCTATCTATCTATCTATCTACTGCTCTATCTATTGGTCTATTTATATAATCTAGTTATTGATCTATCTATCCATCTATCTATCCATGTATCTACCTATCCATCTATCTACTACCTATCTATCTATCCAACCATCTATCTATCTATCTACCTACCTACCTACCTATCTATCCAACCATTATCTATCTATCTATCTATCTATCTATCTATCTATCTATCTATCTATCTACTGCTTCATCTATTGATCTATTTATATAATCTAGCTATTGGTCTATCTATCTATCCATCCATCTATCTACCTATCCATCTATCTATCTATCTATCTATCTATCTATGTGTATATATATATATATATATATACCTCTCTATCTATTAGTCTATTTATGTAATCTAGCTATTGGTCTATCTACCTATCTATCTATTATCTATCTATCTATCTATCTACTGCTCTATCTATTGGTCTATTTATATAATGTAGTTATTGTTCTATCTATCTATCCATCTGTCCATCCATCTATCTACCTATCCATCTATCTCTCTCTCTCTCTCTCTCTCTCTCTATATATATATATATATATATATATATATATATATATATATATACTTCTCTATCTATTAGTCTATTTATATAATCTAGCTATTGGTCTATCAACCTATCCATCTATCTATCTATCTATCTATCTAACTATCTATCTACTTCTCTATTGATCTATTTATATAATCTAGCTACTGGTCTATCTATCTATCCATCTATCCATCCATCTATCTATCTATCTATCTATCTATCTATCTATCATCTATCTATCTATCTATCTATCTACCTACCTATCATCTATATAGGCACCTGAAATAGCTAGATAGAACTCCCAGTAAACAAACTTCCACCCATATAGATAAGTAATTTTTCTGCCTATCTTTCTCTCCTAGTCTTGGAGTTGCCTGGGGCACCAAGAGGTTAAATTACTTGCCCAAAGTCATTCCAACAGTATGTGTATGAATGGGACTTGAAACCAAATCTTCCTGAATCAGAGGCTGACTCACTGGCTACCATTGCACACAGCCTGTCATTTTCCTCCTCTTCCTTTTCCTCATCCTACCTTGTTTGGTGGCTATCACGTCCTTCTGCTACTTGTACTATACTGTATGGGTTATTTGGTTTAAAAAATCTCATCCTATGGGGGAAAACAATAATTAAAGAAGCATATGCACTTTGGCACACTTCTAGATTGTTTCTGGCCATAGGCCTTTTGGAGTGAGATAGTTATATCTTTTCTTTTATCCAGCTCCTGGAAAAAGGGAGGCTCTTGGCATTCAGGTAACAAAAAGAGCAGCCCCAACAACTTGGCACCTGTTTGGTGAAGGATGAGGCTGCTATCCAGAGGAACAAGGTAGTCCTCTTTCCCTTCTGGGGCTGTAACAAATATTCCTCATGCTGGGAACAGCACTAATGGAGTTGATGGGGCCATTAGCCATCTCCCCATGGACACCCCACTAAAACGACTCCTGCTTTTTGACTGGAGGCTGAACATAACCTAGAAAGTCACTGAGATGTCTTTTACTTCTCTAAATTAGAGGTTTAGAAATAGGTTTCAGAGCTGGGAAGGATGAGTGGGGATTTGGGATAATTTGACTTCAGAAAGACGTCAGTACTTGTGGCCCAAATACCATGAGGGGATGATTCAAATGATCTTTACCATCTTTAAATCACAGGATTGCAAAGTCTGATGAGGCTTTGCCTGTTCCTGAGTTGGAATTCACTCTACAATGAGTCTAGCCAGGGGTCATCCAGCCCCATCACAACACTCCCTGGATTACCTCTCCTAATAGGAGCCCACTATTTCCCAGGTTGAATTCTACTTTTGTGTTTTCCCCCCTCCTACATTAACACAGACTTTACCTCTCTGTAATCACTCTGCTCTAGGACAGCCCTTCAAGTGCTTAGAAACAACTATTGCCCTATCTCCTCTCCAAAAAGTCACCCCACATTTCTTCTTCCTTAACATATAAATTCCTTCCAGTGACCTATGGCATGGTTTCTAACCATCCTGGTCACTGTTCCCATGACACTTTAGTTTGTCTAAGTCCTACAGATGTGATTTCTAGACCAGCACCTAGAACCTCAGATTGGACCTGAGCAGGGCCTGGTACAATAGGACTCTCACCTCCCTATTTTTGGACTTCATGCTTTTGGTAAGATGGCAAAATACTATGTGGCCTTGTTGAGTTGATACCATCACTGTCTTGGAAGGAAGATGTCCTGAACAGGTCTTCTCTTAGTAGGCAGTGCAGGAGTTCTTATCCCCACTTTACAGGTTAAGAAACAGGTTAGGGAACTGAACACTTGTCTAGAAAAACATTTTCGCCAATTCTGAGTTGTATCTAAGACTTCTGACATCTGATCTAATGTGGTTTTTTTGTTCCAGGATACCAAGCTCTTGTGAGTCAAACAGTCATGGGCAGCACCCCTACACCTGAATTTGGGCAGAAATCTACTTTGCATCATAGTCTAACCATGGTAGAGAAGTCAGAGGCCATCTGGTCCAACCTCTGCACTTTACAGATGAAGAAGTTGAGCTCTAGAGGAGGTAAGAGGATTTGTTCAAGGTCATTTAGGCTGCATGGATCAAAGGTGGCATCTGAACCCAGGCCCCAGGACTCAAGAGCTTTACCCTCCTTTTTCCACCTTCATTTGGGACATATTGCAGTGGAGTGGATGGAGGCTCAGGTGGTAGGGAGAAAGGAACCAGGGGTCAAGAGGATACAGGAGGACTGACCCTCCCCAATGAAATTGGCACATTTCTCTTTGACATTATTAGCCTTGTCTTTATCCTCTCTGTCCCGAGTTTCTTCTCCCCTGTTAAGTATCCAACAATCACTAGTTTTCCCCAACTTAAAGCGGAACCTTTGTGTCACCTCCAAAACATGGGTACCAGAGGGGATAACCCTTCTCCAATAGTGTCTAAGGGGATGGGACCGAGTTCCTGCTCTAGCTACATTCTGACTGAAATGGCATCCTTTTCCTCCTATGAATAGAAGGGACACCAGTCAATGGATAGCATCCAATACCCAGTGGGGAAAGGAGGTAGCCTTCTTTGGAATCACCGGCTTTAAAGCTGGATCTGGATCATGCAGGGCAACTCTCTCACTCTAAAGATGAAGCCCAGAGGGGTAAAGTGACCCACCTGAAGGCACACAGGAAAGACCTGTCTGAGTTGGGATCCCTGGACAAGTTTCTTGACTTCAAATTCAAAGTTTTCTGCTACACTGTACTTCCTGGCCATCTTAAAAGCCCATATTCTGTCTTCTCATGCCCATTGTCTCTTTACATGTATGATTATATGGATATGGTCTTTGTAGACCCAGTCTGAAGAGCTCTTTCCTTCTTTCCCTTCCTCTGTTTCTTCAGGACAAACTTGGCAGTAGCAAGTGCTTCCTTCCTATTCAGTGGCTGCTGACTACTAGTCAAGTCATGTAGACAGCGCCCCCTCCAGCCTCAGTCCCCAAACTTGCCCTCCCACTGGTACATTGAGTTCTTAGAAACAAAACTGCTATTGAGTGTTCTGCAAGGGTGGCTGTGCACAACGCAGTAGTACATCGGTCCCCACTGGTGTGGTTCCCATTAAAGATCAGTATGTAGACTCAATCAGCTCTTAGAAAAGACATTTACTTAAATGGCAGAGCAAGAATAATAGTTTAAAAAAAAAAGACTTGGGGCATACACACCCACAAATATCAACAGAATCATCAGGTTTAGCGGACACAACTAAAATAACAATGGTAGTGATACACTTAGGAAGGGACTGGTGGCCAGCAACTCACAACTCTAGACTCTCAGGGCCTCAGTTATTCTTCTCTCTTTAGAGAATCCTCATGAAGTTCATTGTAGAGTAAGGTGTCTGTAGTAGTGATGAATGAGTCACTGCTGCTATATTCATGCTGCTTTGGTTGGATGGATAGTTCACTTGGGCTTCCTGCTCAAAGAGCAAAGTGTCTCCACCAGCTGGATTGATCTACTGGTCATGTTGAGCTAGGTAGATGCCTCATTAGTTAAGACTGCTGCTGGGCTGGAAAAAAGTTGCTCAGCCCCTGGAATGGCTCCTCAAATGGTATAGCATCTTCACTGGCTGAGTTGATCTGATGGACTCCCTGAATTTGTCCTTGATGGGCAATTGAAATCTCTACCACCTCAAGTCTTAGACTTGGCAAGGTCTTACTGTGCTCCTTTAGTTGGACTGTTATAGTGTTCCTTTCTAGCTATGGTGTTACTGTGTTCTTTCAGGAAGGAGAGTATTAACCTAGGATTGATTGAAGCTTATCCATTTCTGCTATCTCAAAACTCTGAGGCTTGTCACATCCCAGGAATGGCTGGAGAAAAGGATGCTCAGCCAGTATATGCCCCAGGCTAAGTTCATTGTCTTGAATGGCCTTTCCAAATGCAGTTGAATTAATCAAAGCCTGAAATCCCCCAAAAAGGATGGAATGCTTTATACTTGAAAAGACTTCGCCTTTATATTTCATTGCATCAATATTCGTCCCTTTATGGCCTTCATCTTTGAAGATTAGGACACACACACACACACACACACACACACACACACATATACACACACACACCCTTACATCCAGAAACTGCTGTACCTACATTGTGAAAGACGAGCCCTCATCCAAATCAATAAAATAAAGGTGTGGGTCTGTGATCAACCTGGTCTGTCTGAGAGTGCCACCTGTTGGAAGGTGAGGGGAACTGGCTTCCCACCTAGTGGTCTTACATGCTTCTCCCCAGTTCACCACTCATTTCTCCATCAATTCCACCTAAGGCAACATCATATTTAGACATAAATCCTCTTTACCTTTTTCCTCCTACATTCCACCTCTCCAAGTCTTTTGAGGTTACCTCAAGGAAATTTATCTCCTCTCTCTTCCCTTTTTTTTGTTCTCTCTGGCATGTCCCAGTCCTGCCTGACTTCTTTCCCTCTCTCATTTTCTCACTTTCTCCAATTACTTTCCCTTCTCTCTCTGACATTCTGTTCTCTCTATCTCAGTTCTGTCTCAATCTCAGCCTCTTTCTCTCTCTCTCTCTCTCTCTCTCACTCTTACTCTCACTCTCTTTCTCTCTCTCTCTTCTTCCCTCCCTCCCTCCTTTCATTTGTGAACTAAATAAAAAGATGACCCTGATCATGACTGAGGGGGATCACTTGTCTACTAATGACCCACCTGTATCAAGGAAAAGAGAAGCTATGAAAGAGGAAGCTAGAGTAGACATGACCAAAAGAAAACACCATTGTGATCAACCTTTAAAGACCTGGAAAATGCAATGCAACCCTTTCAAAATCTGCACGAAGTCTCTAGTCCCATCTTCCCTTAATTAAGCTTCATTTCCCTCAAGCATCACATTCAGCATTCACTGCAACTAAGGCTCCCTCTCTCTTACTCATTTTTGTCCCCTGTGTTCTTTTTAAAGTACTTACATTAAGGCAATGCCATGTTCTACCATTTTTTTTCATTACAAACAAATATAATTCCAGCTATAAAGTTGGTGAAACAGGCTGCAATATGGACTGGCAAGGAATGAAACCCCATTCATTACACTGTTTCTAGGGGAATAATACCTTAATAAAAGGATTTGTTCTGTACAACTTGGACTCAGTCAAAGGGCCACACCTGAGGACCTAGAAGGCCATATGTGGCCTCAAGGTGGCAGGTTCCCCACTCCTGAATTATTGTTACTCCAACCTGACCAGGGATCCCCTCACCATTCCATTTGATAAATGGACATCTAACTTCTGGATGAATACAACTAGTCAGGGGGAACTCACTGCCTCCTAGGACAGCCCATGCCACTTTCAGGGACTTTTCATTGATAGGAAAGTTCCCCTTAACTCCAGCCCAAATTAAACTCTTTACACCTTCTACCCGTGGCACCTGTGGGGCCAATGAAATAAAATACTGGTTTTTTTCTATGACAATCCTTCAAATATTGGAATACAGTGATCACACTCACACACACACACACATACACACACACACACACACACACACACACACACCACGCACACACTATGATCCTTTTTCCCCTCATTTTACATGAGAAGAAATTGAAGCCCAGAGAAGTAGGTCAGAAAGGTAGTGGAGCATTCTGAGAAATCTGTTTCTCTGGCTACAAATAGACCTTTTTGGTATATTGTTTCCTGATTTCAGATATGAACTGTACCAGATGACCACATAGGTCCCTTCCAATTGTGGAATTCTATGATTTGCTTTTTCTTTCATAAAATCACAGTTCTAAGTTAGAAAGGACCTTTGTTGTGCTTTACTATTACAGACTCTGTGTGTGTGTATGTGTGTGTGTGTGTGTGTGTGTGTGTGTGTGAGAGAGAAGAGAGAGAGAGAGAGAGAGAGAGAGAGAGAGAGGGAGGGAGAGAGAGAGAGAGAGAGAGAGAGAGAGAGAGAGAGAGAGAGAGAGAGGGAGAGAGAGAGGGAGAGGGAGAGTGGGAGAGATGGGGGAGGGGGAAAGGGAGAGATGGGGGAGGGGGAAAGGAGAAACAGATTAAGGGAGGGAGAGAGATGAGAGAGAGGTCATTTAATGCTTCAAATAACCCAAGGAAAAAGGTAGGGCAGTTGCTATTATTCTCATTTTATAGATCAGCAAACTGAGGCTCCTGTGGGAAGTTAATTGCCCATGTGTCTCCCCTAGGAATTAGCAGCCACCAACATAGCTCTGGGGTATTCTGATTCTATGTCTATGATGCTTTCTCCTGTTCTACGGTTTCCTTGGGAATTGAAGGGTTTTAATGTCATTTCTTTTTGTTTCTTAAAAGTTTGGGACATAAAAAGACCCCTTCCCCATGGAACAGGCCAACCATACATTGATCCATCTACTCCCAAACCTACTTCTTCTATTCGTTTTCCGGTGACGCCTCACTATTCTTCCAACATCCCCAATGAGTGTTCTCCAAGGGTCACTCCTCAGCTCTCTACGTTCTCATTCATGACTGTCTTTTCCATTCCCATATTTTCACCCCCACCCCGACCATGCAGATGACTTTCACATCTGCATCTTTAGCCTTTACCTCCATGATGAGCTCAGAACCCATACTTTCATGTATCTACCAGCTATTCCTTGGATCTCCCACCAGGACATCAAACTCAACACGAATGGAGTTTGTGCTCTTTTCCCCAAGCCTTCTCTGCATTCTGATTTCACTATTTCTGTCTATGATACCACTCACATTTATGAATAGATGATTATCATTCAGTCTCCCTGCCCCTAACTTCTCATATTTAGTTAGTTACTAAGTCCTGTTTATTTTAGCTCTATGACACCTTTCCCATCTGTCTGTCTGATCATCACTACCCCTGTGGCCACCACTAGAATATAGCCCCTCTTTACTGTAGGCTTGGCAATAGCTTCTTAACAGCTCTCCCAGCTTCCTCCCTCTTCCCCCTCAGTGTATCCCCCATACGACTGCTAGAATAGTCTTCCTTATCCATTTTCTTATGCATTCCTTTGCCCAGAATTACCAACAAGATTTAAGACCAATTTGCTAGATTTTTAAGGCCCCTATCCAGACAAATTGGACACTACCTGACCCAGAATACACCCTGTTCTCTCCTTCTTCCTTGCCTTGAGCCATACTCTTAGCTAGACCTGGGATGCCTCACTTCTCCCCCTTTGTCTGTTGAATTTCTAGCCATGTTTTTAAAAGCATAATTCAAAGGATGCCTTGCCCAGGAATCTTCCTTTAATCCTTCCAGTTAACATTTAGTTTGCACTTCCCTCCCCTACCCCAATACATTTGGATGTGATCCCATAAATATCACTATCTGTTAGATCTTAGCCACAATCACCATGATGGAGAGCCAGTAGCCTATTTCACCTAGGTATGTCCTAAAGGACCCTCCTTAGGGTTCTATATATGCCTGCTTCTTCATGATAGTTTATTTTCTTCCTTCTTTTTTTCTTATATGATTTTATTTTTTCTCAATTACATGTAAAAAATAACATTCCTTTTTTTTTACAATTTTGAATTTCAAATTCTCTCCCTCTCTCCATTCCCTCCTTTCTCCTTGAGAAGGCCAATGATCTAATATAGCTTACACATGTGCAGTCATGAGAAAACATTTCTATAGTACCCACATTGCAAAAGAAACACAGACAAAAATAAAACAAGAAAAATAAAGAAAGTTTAAAAAGTAGGCTTCCATCTTCATTCAGCCTCCATCAGTTCTTTCTCTGGAATTAGATAACATTTTTCACCTTAAGTCCTTCAGAATTGCCTTGGATGGTTGTATTGCTGAAGACAGCTAAGTCACTCATGGTTGGTTATTGTATGATATTTCTGTTACTGTGTGCAGCAATAGTTTCTTAAATAAAAAGGGAGTGAATCACTGAAATTAGAAAGGTCTTGTAGGCCCCCTCCTCATTGGCACAGTAGTGCAACCTAACAATTTCTGATGCCTTACTTGGATTGGGGAGTGACTGTGGGCTCTTCAAGGCTGTGTAGGCTGAAGGGAAATTCCACAGGGTCATCAAGAAAGGATACAGGCAGGGATGGTGGGTTTCTTGTCCAAGGACCTGGTTAGCTAAGTTCAGAAAGGCAAACTAAAATGTTTTCTGAACATCGATTCCGTCTTTCACTCTGGCCACTCTTAAAAGTCATCTACTGAGTTACTAAGGAGGTTCAAGCTGCAGTGGTAATAGGCCTACCCTAGAAATGAAATGAGAGACCCTGGAGCTATGACAGTATCACACCAAAGGACCATTTGTCTTTGTCTTCTGTTCCCTACAAGTGAGATAAGAAGTATTTTTGTGATAATAACCCACTCTACTTTGGGATACTCTCTCCTGCAATTGGGCAACTCTTCACCTGAGTTGGCCTTCCTATACTAGACAAAGAACTCCAGCAGAAGCTTTCCTTCATAAAATATTTCTGAATTAAAATCAGTGAATGTTGAGGGTTTGGGAAATTGAAGGTCTTTTTGGATTCTCCTTGACCTGAATGCCCTTTTTTTGAATCTGTAAGTGTCTCTGTTTCTGTCTATCTCTCTCTCTCTGTCTCTCTGTCTCTGTCCCTCTCTATCTCTGTCTCTCTCTCTCTATTTATCTCTCTCTATCAGTCTGTCTCTCTCTGCATGTCTGTCTCTGTCTGTCTCTGTGTCTCTGTCTCTGTCTGTCTTTCTGTCTCTCTCTGTTTCTGTCTCTATCTCTCTGTGTGCCTGTCTCTCTATTTCTGTCTGTCTCTGTCTCTGTCTCTCTCTGTCTCTGTCTCTCTCTCTCTCTCTCTCTCTCTCTCTCTCTCTCTCTCTCTGTCTCTCTCTCTCCCTCCATCATTCATCCCGCCACTCATAGGGGAAAACAGAGCATCTGCCAAATTTGCTTCTTTCTGTTTCCATTACTCCATCTAATTACTGAGGCAATGGACTGCTAAATGAGGCCTGGTGAATTGGAGGAAGGTATGGCCAGGGAGCAGGCTGAGAGAGGGCTGGGTGTGACAAGAACATAGAAGGGGGACTAAGGACCAAGGAGAGCTCCCTCCATTCTGGCTGCCAAATTTCTGAGGAGATTTCAGCTAACTTGTCTATGACTTGTTCCTTCCAAATCACCTCCACTTTCCCAAAAAGGGAAGTACCTAGGCCTGCCAGATGAAATCAATTATCTAATTGCTACAGTCAGTTAAAAGAGAAATTAAATGGATTGTGAACATTAATAACAGGCTGTAATAAGACAAACTACCTCTTAATGATGCATAGAACCCTGATGAAAATAAATTTCCTTTTGTGGTGTGTGTATGTGTATGTGCATGAGAGAGAGAGAAAGAGAAAAAGTGTGTGTGTGCATGTGTGAGTGTGTGTGTGTGTGTGTGTGTATGTGTGGTGAATGGAGGGGGAGATGGGAGCCCAGAAGGGAATTTTTATCTAGTGAATTAAAATGAATATTGATTGCATGGCTGATAATTAATGATAGCAATTTTTGATTAAAAATGAGTTCATTTAGCAAACAAGTGGAGTGTGGTAATGTATTAAAGCTATAAATAGAACTAGAAAGAATGGGCCCTACTTGTAAATACAGTAGCAACAGGGAATATTTTTACAAGGAAAGGCACCTCCTCCAGAATAGAAATGAACTACACTCTGTGGTCTATAGGAGCCCTCCATGGTGCTAGTGTTCCCTGAGGGGACACATATCCCTGGCCACCCACTGACAGAACAAAGATGAGGAAGGTACCAAGAAGAACCACTCAGGATATTCAGGGCAGAATGAGGAAGTCATACAGACAGATGGAGAAGGTTGGGATGCGTCTATCTGGCCCCAGAGGGAAGAACTAGGGGATAGATGAAAGTTGCAGTGGGATAGGTTTAGGTTTGATGACAGGAGTAGAATAAGTTTAGGTTCGATGCCAGGAGACAAAAAGGGAATTTTAAAAATAGCCTCCTAATAATACAAACTGTCCAAAAGTGGAAAGAGATGTCTCAAGAGAAAGTGTGTTCATCCCATTACTGGTGTGTTTAAGAAATGACTACATGAACGCTCTTCCTATAGGTTATCATTGGAGACCCCATGCTAATATGGGTTCAACTAGACATCTTTTGGGGTCTCTTATAACTCTGAAATTCTGTAACCTACGGACAGACAGAAGTGGGGGTGGGATATTCTTAGTGTTTACATCATCATCAATTGAACAGATCTTGGAGTGAGGGACAGTGGGGACACGTACTGGTTCACCAAAGTCTACCATTTCAGAACTAGGAAGCTACTTGGGAGCTTGAGGGAGGTAAGGTTGGGTTTTTAAGGGGCCAAGACAAATTACTTTATGGCCCTTGTAAAGAATTAAAAGCTAAAAAGGGCCTGAAGAATGAGTTTTAATACAACATAGCTCAATCCCAGGGTGGCCAATGCCCTGGAGTGTTTATGATGGCAGTTTGGAAATTGGGACATATCCCCAACTTGTGAGACTGACACTACCAATTTTCTGGCTGAAAAATCACTATATGACAAGGTCAAGCACTTGGGCATCTGGGACATGGTGTCAATCCCTCAGTAATGGGTTCTGGGGGTATACGCTGAGAGGAATAAGGACCACTGAATCTAGCACTGACTCAAGCTCTTGGTATATGGAAGGAAAGTGTGGCAGGTTCTTATGAACCTGTCTGACCTGGATTGGGAATTGAGCCTCCTCAAAATTTTATTGCTCAGCCTTATATACAGGCTCTGTTGCAAGGGGTACTTCCCCACCCTATCTACACACTTCTGGCCAGGGAGAGAGGTTTGCTGAGGGATAGCTGATCAGTGTAAAGTGGGTGCAATTGTGATGGTCTTGTAAGTATATTTTATGGATTTTGGCAGTTGCGGTCCTATCCTAGCTGGTCCTACATACTGCCCCTTGTCCCTCCATCTGAACAAGGCATTGCTGGAGGCCTTGGCTCTTAGTGACCTTATATCCTTGACTTACTTCTGGGGAGCTTCAGATCATGTGTTGTTTGGGTTTAGGTTGTCTCTGAACTAAGAATTCCTAGCTGCCTTGATTCAAGGGTGACCTACTAGCTGAGGGCTTCCCAGGTGCCCCACTGCTAGAGGCCCTCACTCCAAATTCACACTGGACATATTTTCCCTTGATAGAATATAAGTTTTTTGCAACTAAGGACTGTTTCATTTCTGTTTTTGTAATCCAGGCACCTTGGATAGTTACCTGGTACACAGCCATACTTAACACATATTTGTTGATTGATTGATTTACTTGAAGACCATGTAGACTGACCCTTATGCCTTACAAATGAAGCCCAGAGAGTTTGGGTGACTTGGTCAGGGTGACACAGAGAGTCAACAAGTCAAATCAAGTCAGTAAGCATTTACAGAGCACCTATTAGATGCCAGGTGCTGTGTTAAGTACTGGGGATGGTTGTTGTCCATTGTTCTTGAAGAGGATGAAAATGATATCACTATGCTTGAGTCAAGATTCAGTGTGTCTGACTGTGGCTGATCAGGCCAATATGAGCTCAGAATGCTCTACCACAGCTTGGGCACAAATAGTCCATGTGGACATTTGGGATGGATACTCCAAACTTGTGCATTCTGCATTTCTTTTGAGCTGTTTCAATTCTCCTTTGCTCATGGAACACAGCACCTTCTCTGATGTGGGAATGCCATGCTGAGCACTCCTTTGTCAATGTCTCCCATGTCACACAGTCAATTCCAAAGAGAGACCTTAAAAGTGTCCTTGTATCACTTCTTCTGACTACCTTGTGAACTTTTGCCCTGTGTGAGTTCTCCATAAAATAGTCTTTTTGGAAAACATACATTTTGCATTCAAACAACATGGCCAGCCCATCAGAGTGGTGCTCTCTGTGCTGGGGATAAACAGAAAGGCAAAGGACTGTTCCTACTTTCAAGGAACTTACAGTCTAATGAAGGAGACAAGATGCGAAGAACTATGTACATACAAGTTAGATATAAATACAGATGTAGATATTGATATGAATTGGAATTGGAGATAAACTTGGAGAGAAATTATTAGCATTGAGGAGGATCAGGAAAGGCTTCTTGCAGGAGAGATATAGGTCTTGAAGGAAACCATGGATTCCAGGAGGAAGAGAGAATTCATGATATGGGAGTGTGTTGGCTATCAAAATGGGCTCCTAGCACTCAGTTCAACCAAGTGCCCTTGAAGAGTTTGGCCTTTGTTTCCTTGATTAAATCAGGAGTCTTTGGTGACCTCCTTGCCTCAGGGGAGGGCCTAGTTTACATGGGTTTGAGTGGCATTCTTGGGACATCAGAGGTTTTTAGACCACATAGGTTTAAGTTGCCTCTTTGTGATGATTTTAGGTCATGTGTGTGAGTCACATGTGTGACTCACCCTTGACCCTGAAAAAAATATAAAAACAGGGGTTGGTTTTCTCTTTCTTGGAGCTCTGAGCCACAGGAGGAGTGGCACATTACTCTGGGCCAGCCATTGTCAAGCTCCCCAGCTCATGAACTCAGATGCTGATGCTTTTTGGTAACTACGAATTGTGATTTGGTCTGTTTCTAATGTATCTTTGTATTTGTATTTGCTCTGAAGTTCAGGGTGCTGGCTTTTCCTCCTGAACTAAGTGAGTGATATTTGTATAATGGATTAAAGTAAACTCGTCAACCCCTTAACGTTGCTTTCCTTAGTAAAGCAGATCAAAAGAACCTGGGCTTTGGCAGTATTCTCATTGTTGGGCTTGTGTTGGTCTTTCACTCCCACAACAGCTGCTAGCCAGATTGTTGCAACAGGGAGAGGGAGGAGTCATCTGGGAGAAAGAACAGCAAACAGGCCAGTGTCACTAGATCAGAGAATATATGGAGGGGAATAAAGTGAAATCAGACTAGAAAGGTAGACAGGAGTCAAGTTGTAAAAGACTCTCAAAACCAAGACAAAGCTGAGATTCCAATTCCAGCCCTCTGCCTGTGTTCCAGTGACCACATCTATGGAATACGTTCCTAAAAACAACTCTGTGACATAGGATTTGTAGTCATTCTTATCCCCATTTAACAGATGGGAAATCTTGGAGCATCACAATCTCCAAAGAATCAAAATTGTTAATGAGCCAAAGGCAATGGAGGAAGATGCCAGTGAGAAATCACAAATGCCACCTCCTGACAGAAAGGTGATGGACTCAATATGCAGAATAAGGCAAACATCTCTGGGCAAGGATAATGTGGAAACTTGTGTCTTGATTGAGCTTATTCATTATAGGGGTTCAATTTTCTTGTTTTCCCCTAATGGTGGTAGAGTAGGAGAGAAAGTAAATGTTTGTTGATTTTTGAAAGTAATTTAAGAAAATTACCTTAAAAAGGGACAAACATGAAACCATGTTGATAAAATCTATGAAAAGTTGGCTATCCAATATCAGTTGGACCCTCACTGCAGTCAGACAATCTTTTGGACGACTGCAATTATTTCAATACCCTTCCAATTATCACAATCCCTCCTCAGGTTTTCTATGGCACCTCTTCTCTCTCCTTTCAGTTGAAGACCTCACCTTATTCTTCACCCAAAAAAGGCAGCCATTTGCTGAGGATTTCCTCTTCTCTCCTCTTCCTCACCTCATATCACTAAGACATTTCACCCACTTGCTGCCCCTTCACCAGTCTGGTATGAGGAGGTGGCTCTTCTCCTTGCTAAGGCAAATCTTCTCCATCCATCCTTGAGCCATTCCATCCAGTTTGCTTTAACAAGTTGCTCCCATTATCATCCAGGCTATTTCTCTCTAACCTTTAGCCTTTTCCTAGACCCTGGCCTCTTCCCAGTTGCCTACAAACCCATCCATCTCTCCTCCATTCTTAAACAAATGCAAAATCTTTCAACTGATGTTACCTGATATCTCTCATCCTCTATCGCATCTCCTTAGCTGAATTCCTTGAGAAAGGCATATGCATTAGGTGCCTCCATTTCTCCTACTGTCTATTTCTAAATGCTCTGGAGTCTGATTTCCAACCTTAACCTGCAACTGAAACTGCTTTCTCCAAATTTGCCAATAATCTCTTCATTGCATAATTTAATGGCCTTTTCTCAACTTATTCCTCCTCGATCTCTGCACCATGCATCAATCACCCTCTTCTAGATCCTCTCTCTTCCCTTTGGGACACTGATCTCTCCTGGTTCTCCTCCCATCTGTCTAGCCATTTCCTCTCAGTCTCCCTTGCTGGTTCTTCAACCATGTCACATCCTCTAATCATGGGTGTCCCCCAAGGCCCTTTTCTTGACCCTTTTCTATTCTCTCTATATACTTTCTTACCTGGGGAATCTTAGTGGCTTCTATGGGTTCAACACTCATTCAGATGCAGAAGATTCCCAGGTCTACATAGCTCTAATCTGTCCCCTGAACTCCAATATCATAATTATCACATGTTCTTTTGGCCATTTCAAATTGGATATCCCATAGGCATCTGAAACTTAATGTGTCCCAAACAGAACTCATTGTGTCCTCCTTCTATTTTCCCCTTTCCAACCTTCCCTTATTACTGCCAAGAACACAACCATCTGCCCAGTCACTCCACCACTGTCTCTGTCATCCTAGATCCCTTACTTCCACTCACCCCATGCTTCCAATCTGCCATTAGGCCTTGTTGTCTCTACCTTCACAACATCTCTTACATGTGTTTGTCTTTCTCCATCTACATCATCACCACCCTAGTCCAAGTCCTCATAACCCCATGCCTGGGTTATTAAAATCTCTTCCTGGTTGGTCTCCCTGTCTTGTCTCTATCCATTCTGTCCATCTCATATGAAGCTGCCAAAGTGACATTTCTAAGGTGCAAATCTGACCATATCACATGCATGCACACACACGTACACACACCTGCACACACATAAAGGCACATACACACACACAACAAACTTCAGTGTCTCCTTATTACCTCCAAGATTATATATGAAATCCTTTTGTGCATTTAGAGCCCTTAGCAAAGTACCTTCTTCTTACTTTTCCTGTCCTCTTATTTTTACTATCTTCTCCCTCCTTCACAACCAAACTACCCCAGCAATCTTTCTATAACCTGCTGCATGATGTTCTGCCTCCCGCCTCTGAGCCTTGCCTACGCTTGGAATGCTCTACCTCAACTCCTCCACCTGGTTTCACAGGCTTTCTTCAAGACTTAGCTGAAATCCAGCGTTTTTCACAAGGCCTTTCCACTTGGGCTTTCCCTCTGAGCTTACCATACAAAGATATTGAACATAGTTTGTCCCTCCTTCCTTCCTTCCTTCCTTTTTTCCTTCCTTCCTTCCTTCCATCCTTCCTTCCTTCTTTCCTTCCTTCCTTCCTTTCTTCCTTCTTTCCTTCCTTCCACTCTCCTCCCTCCTTCTGTCCACATGAGAAGTCATACCCTTACATGTGGGCACTCTGTCCAAAGGAATATAAATTTTGATCACTTACACTTTGAGATTTATCTTAAGGTTAGGGGCTTTTTTTTTCTTCCCTGCTTATATTTATTCTGTCATTGTTTGCCCCCCAAAAAACTGGGCCAATTAACCCTTTTGTCTCTTGTAGTTTTTCCATTTATGATTTCTTGAAATATAGCTCTGAGAACCAGGCTTTGATAAGAGCCATTTGGGATTCAAATGGAGCTGCTTGACTGTGCCTTTGAACCCAAATAACTCCGGCTTTCACTGATTGGCCGATAATAGGTCACAGCCCAAGCCTCACTTGCTCTTGTTTAGCTTTTGATAACTCAGAGTGAGTATAAATAGCAATTGTTTCTGTTCTGGCCAGAAACTCTGCAGGTCTTCCCCTCCCAGATTGGTTCTTTTGAGAAAGCAATCTAAGCCATCTTTTTCCTCAATTCTTACCTAGTCTTAAAACATGGCATGGGTGTTGCTTCAGACAAACTGAGACCTGAGAAAGACCCAAGCTTAAAATGGCCAAGGTCTTCCATTGCATCCGGGGCCATCACTAGTCATCCTGTCCCTTGACTAGTTTGGCTTTTTCCCCTGAACTGAATGCTGTTTGTATGTTGGATTGGAGTAAGCTTGTCGGCCCCTTCACCTTGCTTCCCTTGCTTAAGCTGATTGAAAGAACCTGTGCTTTCCTGGTCAACCCCTTCGCCTTGCTTAAGCAGATGGAAAGAACCTGTGCTTTCCCAGGGGTACCTTATACCCCCGCAGAAGCTGGAAGCTTCCGTTGGAGCCAGAGGCTGCCACAGCCACAGCCACAGCCAAAGCAGGAGCTGCCAGTAGCAGAGCTGACCTACAGGAGGAAGTTGAACAAGGACTTGAGGCCAGTGGGTAATCTTTTTACCATAGAGGGAAAGCATGTATATGATTTTGCTTTACACCATCATGCTTCTCTGTGGCCTCCTGGTTACTCTTGTGAGGCAGACTTATTGAGCCTGGAAGCTTTTGATCAAAATATCAAAATGGGGTTGCTGGTTCATGGGTTGGTTACTGTGGAGCCTAAATATATGCTTTGATTCTTCTGCCTCCTACTTTGAGAGTTTCTTATATCCGGCGGTTCCGAACCTTTCAGACATGTATATGATCCTCTTTGAAATTATAAACTCTGCCCTCCTAATACAGATGGTGACAGTGACGGTGATGATGGTGATGATGATGATGGAATACTTCAAGATTTGCACAGCGCTTTATACATATTATCACACTTGATCCTCACAACAACTCTGAGAGCTAGGTGCTATCATTACACCTATTTAATATACCAGAAGACAAGCCAGTAAAGGTCAAAGGAATTGCCTAAGGTTGTGCAACAGTAAAGTAAGTGTCTAAAGCAGGATTCCTAACTTCCAGTCCAGAACTTGATCCACTCTAATACCTGGCTTCCTCAAGACAGGAATGTCTAACAGTGCTAGCCACCTCCTGACCAAGAAGTGATGGGATCAGTGAAGATTAAAGCATATATGTGTGTATACATGTAGATGTATAGATGTGTGTTTTTTTTCTTGGATAGAGCC
The DNA here is from genome assembly GCF_011100635.1 of Trichosurus vulpecula. Classification (NCBI taxonomy): domain Eukaryota; kingdom Metazoa; phylum Chordata; class Mammalia; order Diprotodontia; family Phalangeridae; genus Trichosurus; species Trichosurus vulpecula. The sequence goes on along the minus strand of NC_050577.1, from coordinate 305,064,469 downwards.
AGTATGCAAACTTGTTTTACTTGAATATGCCTATTTACTACAACAGTTTTGTTCTGTCTTTATCAATTAAAAGTGAAAGAAAGAAAGGAGCATTTGTGTTAACTGGAAAAAAACTAAAATGATTTAAAAAAATAAATCATGAGAGATGAGCTTAGTCATGTAGTGAAACAGGAACAGCTAAAGTGATCTTCTAGTGTCTTTATGATGTCCAGATAGAGGGACTGAATTGATTCTGTAGAGGGAGCTTATGGGACTACAACAAGAGTTTGGTGGAATGAACAAATCCAGCTTCTTATTACAGGTGAGCTATGAACAACATCTTTATAAGGAACATCCGAATCACTAAGATCTTGGGTCCATTTAAGAATTGGAGTGTTGAGAGCTTCTTGTGGACAGGTGGAGCTGAAAGCCCTGGATTTGCCAATGAATAGAGATCTATTTTTCAAACTTGGGGTCAGGAGGCTGTGACCCTCAGCACTGTTCAGCAGGGACAGCTCCCATTTCCAGGTCGCTCTAAGCACCCTATAAGACAGGTAGTCAGTCAAAAAGTGTTTTAGGTATCTACTCTGTGCCAGGTACTGTGCAAAGTGCTGGGAATATAAAAAGAGGTGAAAGATAGCACTCTCTAGGAGCTCACAATCTACTGGAAACAATTAGCAAGCAAGCAAATGTGTCCAAACAATCATTGGAAGAGAAAGGGTACTGAATGAAGAGGGAATGGGAAAGCTTCCTGTAGGAGGGGGATTTTAGTTAGTACTCGAAGTAAACCTGAAAAGTCAAATGGAGATGAGGAGAGCATTCCTGGCATGGAGGACAGCCAGAGAGCAGGCTAGGAGCCAAGGGATGGAGGGTCTTGTTTGAGAAACAGTAAGGAGGTCAGTGTCAGTGGATTTAAGAATACATTTTGGGGAAAGGGGGACAAGAAGACTGCAAAGGTGGAGGAGGGCTAGGTTATGAAAGGCTTAGAATGCCAAACAAGGGATTTTGTCTTTGATCCTGGAGGTGATAGGGAGCTATTAGAGTTTGTTGAGTAGGGAAGTAACATGGTCCAACCTGAAATTTAGAAAAAGTCACCTTGGTGTCTAGATGGAGGGTAGGTTGGTGTGCAGATACCTACCAGCAGCTATTGCAAAAACAAAAGATTATATTTTAGCAAACAGAGAAGGCAGTACAAGGACTTCTACCACCCTTATTTTACAGATGAGGAAATCAGAAAGGGGCAGGGCCTGTGTCCTGCAGTTCGTATCAGAAAACAAATGTGAGCCCCCTTCTGCTCCCTCACATCCCGGTGACCATTCCTGGTATTTCCTACTACTCCTCTGACATTCACCAGTGCTTGTTTGCTAAGCCTTTACGATGTATCCTGACAGCAGTGAGCAGTTGTAACCCTCTGGGAGAAAGGATGGCACCAATACCTTTCCAGGCAGATCCAGAGTCCCATTAAGTCAAGGCACTTGGAGTGGGGCAGGAGAATTCTGAGATCAAACTGCACTAATTATTCAGTGGAAGCTCATGTCCTTTTTGGGGCCAGGGAGACTGCTTATGGCTTAGTGAAGTTCATGCATTTGTTCCACAAAGCTCATATTAGTTCTAGATCCAGATCTCATCAGCCAGGACTGGAAATAAAGAAGCAGAGTGTTTCTGCTGAGCAGTCCCCAGGAAGAGCATTTCCCAAACTCATTCAGCCACAGGACATTTGGAGCTTTGAAATGCATGAACACAATCTATAAGTGCTGGCACATGGGGCAGGAGAGTAAGAAAATCCCAAGAAAAAAGAGAGTTTGGCAGGGAGATTCTGTATTAAAATAAGATGGCTCATTTCTTTAATACCCACCCGCAAGTAAATGTGTGTGTGTGCATGTATGTGTGTGTATGCACATGTACATGCGTGCATGTGTGTGTGTGTGTAATATGAGAGGGAAAGTAGTCATTGACATCTAAATTTTTGCATGGGACTATTAGTGGTATTGTATGGAACATGAGGGTTGTCACTTAGAAGGAGTGAACATGGTCTGTTTGGTCCCAGAGGACTGAACTCAGAGAATAGGTCAGAAGTTTCAAACAGGCACATTTTTCCTTGATGTAAAAAAGTACTTCCCCAAAATTAGAATTATCCCAAAGTGAAGTGGACAACCTCATCAGGAAGTGCTCCCTCCCCTACTGAAAATTTACCAGCTAAGCTCATATGATGGCTTATTGGTCATAAATGCCCATATTCTCTCTATGCATGAGGTGGGCTAAATCCTTCAAATGTTCCACCCTGACCCTGAGACTCTACAATTTTTCTCCCCTTCTCCTACACTGCTGTTCATGGTTCTGCCTTCTGAGGACAAGCAGAAACATCTTTTTTGTTCTAATGGGGTATCATAAAGCAGTAGAGAATTCTTTCTCATAATCATCAAATGGGGGTTGAGAGATCCCTTTTGGGAAATGCCGTAACCTTAATTGGCAAGGATCATGATTTGGAAAGAGGTTAGCCAAGATAATGTCTGAAGTCCCTTCTATGGTTGGGATTCTGTGGTTAGAAATCAGGTTTATTTTACCACATCTCATAAAAATGGTAGCCAGTATATATTGGTTATTCAACTGAGTAAAGATGATGGATATTCTGGCCCCTTCCAGCTTCCCAAGAACTTGAGATAATAGATTGGGAAATGCTTTGGAGAGCTGCAAATGGAGACCAAATTGATGGCATACTCTGCTCTTGGGGGAGAAAGCCCTAGAGGTAGCCTTTTGTCAGAGAGTCTCAAGGCAGAAGGCCAATGACTGAATCAACATTATTCAATATTGGAGATAAAATAGTCCTGTTCAGGAAGAGAATATGCTTTGCTTAACTAGGTATATTTGGTACAAAGATTTGTTTTATAAAGAAAGGGAAAAGTAGGAGGAAAATGGATTTTTTTTGTTAATTGAAAACTACAACTAATTTTTAAAAGAGACTAAAGGAGAGAAAACTTGATGGAGAGCATAGCAACTCTCTTAAAAAGAATATCTGAAAGGCTATCAAGGGGAAAGGGATTAATCTGGAATTCTGTCACATATCACCATCAAGTCTACCGATGGAAAAGAAGGAAAATTCCACTTTCTCCACTGGTTTTCAAAATCAGGATATCTAACCATCTCCATTCATGTGGCATCTTTCCGACTCCCCATCTTCTTTGTGTAGCTCTTTTGTAGAGATATATAGGTATATATTTGATGTCATAAAGTCCTTAAACATCTTCCCATCTTCCTCTGAATTTTTCATATTATTTTTATTTTGAACAGAGAAATAATAGCCCATGCTTTGTGATCTGTTTAGCTGTTACCCCATTTGCACAGCTGTCAGTTCTGTCTATAATCCTGAAGCATCATGGGTCCTGACCTGGTGCCTTCATGTCATTGAAAACAACTCAGAGCTTACTCAACTCATCTTTATCATTTTTAACCATTTTTCCTGTTCATTCCAAAGATTTTTCTCTTCACTAGGTAAAAATGGAAGTAAAAAGAAGGGGTGAATAACTTTGCCAGAGTATCATTTATTACCTTTCTATTTTTCCCCTTTTTTCTGGCATAGCTCTAACAAGAAATAAGGATCTGATATGTGCATTCATTGTCAGAGGGAAATCTGAGTGTGGAGGGGGAAATTCCTTCTATCAATGCAGGTTGGCACCTGCTCTACAGCTCATAGAGCAGCTGCTTAGACTGCCAAGATGTTAAGCGACTAGCCCAGGTTCACACAGCCTGTATGTGGCAGAAGTGGGTTTTGAACAAAAGTCTTTTCAGTTTGAAGGCCAGCTCTGTCAGTCTGCCATGTTTCCCCTCATCCCTTGAACAAAGTCCTTTGAATTGTGGTTGATCGTTCATATTTCAATGTCTGCTCACATTAGACTTCGTCTTCTTTTAACACTCTTTTTATAGGTCTGTGGCACCCACTCTACAGCGACATTCCCTCCATTCCATCCTTTTATTTTAAAAAAGCTAAGCTCATTGCTGAACCCCAGCTCCCTAATGGAGCTACATCTTTTTGCTCCCATGTCCACATGACAATGATCCCACCTCTTCAATTCCAACCTCCTGCTTCCTGTCCTGCCTCCTGGGGCCAGGTAGAACAAGTCTGATCTCTTTTCCATACAATATCCCCTAAAATACTGGAAGATGGCCATTGACTACTCTCTGGGTCTTCCCTTCTCCAGGCCAAATATTTTCAATTCCTTTGCCTGGTTCTCATGTGACCTTATGGCTTTTCCTATCAACATCCTGATGCCCTCTGGATACATTCCATCTTGGTGATTGTTTAGCAGTGAGCTAAATGCTCCACATGGAGTCTGATGGGGATAAATTCCAGCAGGATTTATACTTCCCTTGTTCAGAATCATGTGTATCATTAACAGCCTTAGTATTGAGGAGCTGCCATGTTCCGTTGATGACATACCAATCTACAGGCCACAGGCTCCTCCCCCTAGGTCTGTTACATACTAGCTTTCTAGTCATGCCTGGCCCTTATCCTACCAACAACTGTAGCAGTCTGGGGCTGTGAAGAAAGGCCTGCCATCAGGAGCAAGGGATGGGCTGAGATCCTGACAGAGCCAATACACAATTGGCAGCATTCTTGTAGTTCAAGTGGGATTTTGGTGAGGCTGGTCTATGACTCAGAAGATTTGGAGATGAAAAGTATGTTAAAAACCATGTAAGCCAACCCATCTAGGTTCTAGGTGAGGGCTCAAGTCACACGCAGGTAGCAAGTTGCCAAGTTGGACTTTGAATCCAAATCTTCCAACATTTTCATAAAATGGCTCTGAACATCAGTTGAACAAGCCAGGCTTGGAATCCCTTTTTATTTTTTTCTTTTTCTGCTTTATTCAAACTACCTCAGTGCTTCCCTTTCCACTGGGTACCACTTAACCCCAAGATAGGAATAAAAACTTGCCCTAAGCTGGGAATGTGTGTGTGTGTGTGTGTGTGTGTGTGTGTGCACGCGCATGTGTGTGCACGCGAGCTTCTTACATTTTGCCTTGTCTATTGCTCCCTGAGCAATGCAATTACCCTCACTGGGGAGGAAAGAAAAGATCTCCAAAGGCCTGTCATTAGTAATGCATAAAGGGAAGGATAATGAGTATTGAGAAGGGAAACATGCTAAAGTCCCCAAGGTTCTCTGCACATGAGGATCTAACGAAGGGGCTGTTCCTAGGCTGGCAGCTTTTTTTTTTTTTTAATAAGGGGATAAGAGCCAATTATTCAGTAGAAACTTAAGAAATACTCAGACAGTGTTTCTCAACTGGTACATTCCCTGTGACTTGTGAGGCAAACAGCTTTAGTTTTTGTGTGCAGAAACTGGGTTGCCAGAATCAAGCCTACATACACGCACACACATGTAAATGTATATTTGTATGTGGGCATGTATATATGTATACACAAAATCTGCTTCAGAGAGGCACAATAGCAACAGGCCAGCCACATTGTTTGAATGCAAAATGAATGCTTGCCAAAAAAAACTTTTATGGAGAACTCACACAGGGCAAGCGTTCACGTGGCGCTCCATCAAGACTTCTCTTCAGAACTTTGGAATTGATTGTCTAACATGGGAGACACTGGCACAGGACTGCTCAGCATAGCGTGCCCTCATCAGAGAAGGTGCTGTGCTCCATGAACAAAGAAGAATTCAAACAGCTCAGAGGACGTGCAAGATGCACAGATTTGGAGAATCCACTCCAAATGTTCACGTGGACTGTTTGTGCCCCATCTGTGGTACAGGATTCCAAGTCTGTTAATCAGACGCACTCAGACACACTAAAACTTGACTTTAGGATAGTGATGTCATTGTGATTCTCCTCGAGAATGGACAACAAACGTGTGTATGTGTGTGTGTGTGTGTGTGTGTATACACATATATAATACATATGTGCATAATATATACACATAATATATACGCATAATATACATATGTGATAATATGTATATGTGTATGCATATATCTGTGTGTATATAATGTGTGGGTATACATATACATAATGTGTGAGGTAAATAAATGAAATGTGAAGACTTCACAGGGGAGGATGTATATAAAATTTGTATCTATTCATATCTATATACAGGAGGGTTTAAAAATCAAGAAATAGGGAAGTGGAAAATTCTGAGGCTGTGAGAATCTGATGGCTCAGCCTCTGGGAAAGTTTACCCTGAAACTTTTTGTTCTTTCTTCTGGTTCTGGTTTAAAGATTTGCTCAGTACGAACAGGGTCATAATGACCTGTTTTTCTCTACTGTAAAGAATGGAGAGGGTCTCCCCCTCCCCTTATCCTATTCTCCTTCTTTAGATTTATAGATGTCACCTCAGTTGCAATCATTAATTAAGGGAATGGGAATTGGAGTTTCTGTGCCTCAATTTCCCGGTTCTTTGTCTAGCTTTTGTGCTCAGACCTCCCAGCCAATGGTGAGAAGGGTCAGAGGTGGGCAGGAATTCTCTTGTGTTAGGTATAATTATGGGTACCTTGCCCCTTGTAAAGAACCTCCCTTGCTGGATTCCTTCTAGCGGGGGATGCTCTATTCTCGAGAATTGAATAAAATTTATTTCTGTTCCCATCCTGAGATGGCCCCTTATTAACTTTTAATTGGTGAGGGTCTTTCATCCCACACAATAATTATCACAAGATCATAGATTTAAAGCTGGAATGGACCCCAGAGGTCACACAATCTGTCCCCATATTTTACAGAGGAGAATGAGACAAGGTTAAGTGACTTGCCTAGGATAACTTGGGCATGGTCACAGAGTCATGATTTGAACATATAACCTCAGGCTCCAAGACCAGAACTCATTCCCCTGGGTCATATGACCTCTTTGGTGGATGTGTTCTACTTAGAAGGGTCCATCTGTTTATCCAAAGTTATAGGCAACAGTCAATAAACAAATGCCTACTATGTGCCAGGCACTGTGCTGAATGCTGCGGACATGAAAAAGAAAGACAATCTCTGTCCTCAGAGAGCTCATCATGTAGTGGAGTAAGAAAATGCACAAGAGGGAGCTGGAAGGGAGGGGCATGACACTGTGGAGTTGAAACCAAGCAAAGCAGCTGGTAGAAAATGAAAAGAAGTCAGTCTGCTCTTAGGCATTCTGTATCCACATGGGTTTCTCCTGAATGGATGATGAAGTCAAACTGTTGGGCGATAATGGTTCCCTGTAAGGAGAATCTGCAATGCTCCAGGACCTGATGTAATTAGTATGCTGTCACCTGCAAGCAGGAGGATCTAGAGGAGTTGACTTTCAAATGGAAATCTCTCTTTAACATGGATTCAAAGAATGGGGTGGAAGGATCCTTGAAGTCCTCAAATGCAAGTTCAAATCCTGGCAGCTTCTTTTGTGACCTTGCACAAGGCAACAACCACTCTATGCTTCAGCAGTTTGTTGTTATGGTTATTATTTTTAAAAAATGGGGGAGTTGGGTCTGATGACCTCTAAGCCTCCTTCAAATCCTAAATCTATTATATTGTGATGTTGCATGGTATGCTGTGGAATATCACTTATCAAAACTAGTCTGTGCTCCCCAAAAACACTTATTAAGAATATCCTCAATACGTGTGTACATTGTTGTCATATCTTTAGTAAATATAGATGGGAAGGTTAGCATGTTGGCTCCTAATTGTCAACACTCTGTAAGTTGTCTTTTTTGGCTGTAATAATGTCTGAGATTTTTTCTGCCCCTTTGGTATCATCCCTAGCTTCAGGGATATTGTGAGTCAAACTTCTAATGTCCTCCTCACTCTGTGGGCTTCAGCACAGCCCTGTCCATTGTAATAGTAACTAAGGTGGGACATTTTGCTTTTCTTCCATTAAAGTGCCTTTAATGATTCTGGCCTTTGTTTGAATGGGGCAGATAAAGTGGGATCTTTTTGTCTTGGAGTATTTCTCAGCACTGAGACAACTGGGAGTCATTGATTTATATATGATGTGATCCTGGGGATGGAGAACTTTCCCAGACCCAGCCTGGGTGAGGTCAGAGCCCTCAGGGCTACAAACTGGATATAATTGAGGAGAGCTTGGCATTTGATTTTTGGGGCACACTCATGGAAGGAGTGTTGAGACTCTTGGCAAGCTGCAAACTACCCCCCAGCTTTGCAACCCAGATGTCGGTTCTTCTCCGGTAACTATAAATTGTGATTTGAATCAGACATGGTCTGTCTGTTGATATTTGTAATTTCTGTTTATATTTGCTCTGAAGTTCAGGTTGCTGGCTTTTTCCCCTGAACTAAGTGAATGATATTTGTATGTTTGATTAAACTGAGATTGTTAACCCCTTAAAGTTACTTTCCTTGGTAAAGCAGATGAAAGAACCTGTGTGGGCAGCTTTCTGGGTACTGGTTGTTGGTGGATCTTACTCTCCCACAGAAGCTGCTAGCAAGATTGTTACAACACCCATGTACACTTGGTCTAGTCTAGCTACTTTGCTCATATTTACACTCTTCAGTTCCATCTCTGCCTCCTTTATAATTGCTTCTGGAGTTGTGATGTTAAAGTTCAAGCATGCCAGCTCCACTATCTTTCATTTTAAAAGTTTATTATAAAAATCTTTGCAGATCTTTAAAATTTCTCATGTATTTGTTATCTCTTTTCCAGTTTCATCCTTCATTATGTTCTTAATTATACTTAATAACTTGATTTTAGTGCTTCTGGTATAAATCAGAAACCCTTCTAAAACAGTGTGTGATTTTGGAGAAATCTTTTTGACAGAAAAATGCAGTATTGTCCAGCCAACATGGCAATGAATCTCATAGGATACAGGTAAGCTTGTTGCATGATAATAGATATGATCGGACACTAGATAAACAATCTAGCCCAAATGTCCAACTCAATAAACCTTCTGGAGCCTCCAAATTGATGGCATAGACTTCAAGAAGCCAAGATGATCAGGACAATAAGATGTTGGAAGAGGACTCAAACAGAAGCATACTTCCATAGGATCCCAGACTAAGAGTTGAATAAGATCCAAGAAACATGTCTGCACCTTAAATTTTGTGAATTAGGAACCCGAGGCCCGTAAGCTTAACTATCTTCACTAAGGTCATAAAGCAGTTAGGAGTATGGCAGGGATTCAAATCCAGCTTCTCTTGGTACATCACTGTTTTTATACACCCAGCTGCTTCTCTAAGTCTTTTGGACTCCAAACCTCAGTGACATCTTTTACTCTTTTACATCTTTTATTCTGTTCCCTCATCTAAACCCTCCTTTTTACTTCACTGCCACCAGGCTGCTGCCTTCCCTCATCACCTCTCCCCAAGATGCTGGCCATGACCTTGGAATTGGTCTCCCTCCAACCAGTCTCTTTCCTTATAGCACAACAGTATTCCTTACACAATTGCATTTCTCAAAGCACAGTAGTATTCCACCACAATCAAATACCACAATTTGTTCTCCGTTCCCTAATCCATGGGCATCCCTCAGTAGGGGATGCTACAACTCTACATCAGATGAATCTTTCTAAATTCCTATTCAAATGACATCAAAATCCCACTGAAAATGTTCAGTAGTTTCCCACATCCTGCAGAATCACCAGAAATCTTGAATCTAGCATTCAAAGTCTTCCATGACTAGACATTTTCCCCTGGTTTATTCTCTGCTAGTCGCTTTCACAACCTTTCCACATCAACCAAACCAGGCTCCTAACCATTCCTGTGGTGGGGGCAGGGGACAAAACCGAGGTCTGATGTCCCATTCTGCCACCTTGTTCCCTACTATTTAAAACACAGTGTAAAAAGCGCCTTCTTCAAGAAAACTTCCCTTGTCCCTTAGCACCTCCACCCGAGAATAATAATCTTCTTCAGACATAAAACAGTTTATTTGCACCTCTAACACAAATATCATCTAATATTCTGTGAGTGTCTGTATATGTGTCTGATCCTTCTAATAGACAAAAATGCTCCTTGAGGGAAGGTACAAAGTGGTAATTAAGCTGAATATCTTCCTCAGTAGCACATAGTAGGTCCTTAATACAGGCTTGTGTTTTATTAATTAAATGTGCTGCATTCTATTTCTTTGAAGCCTTTTCCTACACTCTTCTTTCTCTTCTGAGTGCCCCCTATATTTCCAAATATATTTGTAGAAATATCATCCTCCTTCTCAGAAGCAGAACAAATGCTACATCTTCTATGAAGGCTTCCTTAATGCTCCTAGTCAGAATTCAGCTCTCCTTTTCAAAGGCCCTGGCATTTCTCCTGTTTTTATAGAACCTGATACTGTATCATTGTTATGTGTCTGCACATCTTATCTCTTTTACTAGGCACTGAGTGCTTTAAAAGATAAGCCCTTTGTCTTATTCTCTGCATTAATAGGTTCTTGTTACACACACACACACACACACACACACACACGTGCACACACACTTACATATACGCACACATAAATGTGTGTGTGTGTGTGTGTGTGTCTTGTTTTTATTTCCCCACTCTCAAAATTCAGGAGCAATGTGGTAAGCCTTTCGTGCCCATTGGTAGGCTGCTGGGCTCTGAATGATGTGGTGAGGAAAGGCTTGCCCTTGAAGTAAGCCCAACAGAGCTCACATTCCGGCTTTACCACAAATGAAGCATGTAATATTGGTCAGCAAAGCATTAGTAGAAAGAAAACTGGCTTCAAAACCAGGAAGATTTTGGTTCAATCCTATCTCTCACACACATGGGCTTTATGACTCTGGGAAAGTAACTTAACTTCTCAGGGTGCCAGGGATCTCTCTTAATATTCTACATGGCAGACAGATCAGGTATTTATTTTCATTGGCAGAGGGAATTGCCTCACCTTGAAGCTTCCTACCAATGAAATCACAGATCTAGTCTCCAGATTTACTTAAGTTATTTTGACCTCTCCAGCCTCACATTCTCCCTCTTTCAAACGAAGTCGTTGTGATTCTAAGGTCCCTTCAAGATCTGTTATTCTGTGCTATGAGTTCCTTTCTGTCTATGACATTCTGTGTTCTAAGGTCTTTTCTAAACTCTAATGTTCTGTGTTCTCAAGGTTACTCCTGGCTCCAACATTCCATGTTTTAAGGTCTCTAAGTTCAGTTGGATATAGAAAATAGAGAAGATATGCCCCACTATGATAGGGAGCTCTATAGTCCATGTATGGATGGATTTGTGTTAAGTTTTCAAAGAGACCAGGTCCTAAGATGACTTTCTTTTTAAAAAAAAATATTTATTTTTAACATTTATGTTCTTAAATTTTGAGTTTCAAATTCTCTCCCTTCTTCCCACCTCCCCACTAACCACTGAAAAGGCTAGAAATGCAATATCAGTTATACATGTGAAATCATACAAGATATATTTCCATATTACCAATGTTGCCCCCCCAAAAAGAAAAATAACAAAAATTATGCTTCAGTCTGCATTCAGACCCAATTTTTCATCATAAGGCCTTTGAAATTGTCTTGAATCACTGCATTGATCAGAACTGCCAAGACATTTGTAGTTAATCATCGTACAGTATTACAGTATACAATGTTCTCTGGGTTCTGATCATCTCATTTTGCATCAGATCAGATAAGTCTTTCCAGGTTTTTCTGAAGTCCACTTGCTCATCATTTCTTAGAGCACAGTAGTATACCATCACAATCATAGACCATAACTTGTTCAGCCATTTGATGGGCAACCTCTCAATTTTCAGTTCTCTGCCACCACAAAAAGAGCTGCTATGGTGACAATTAAAAGCTGGAAGAAGGCTCTCTCCCTCCTCTCCATGAGGTTTACATTATATCGGGCTTCTGAGTAGAATACTAGCATGTGAATCACATATAGTATTTAAAGCCATTTTGGAGAGAGGGCACTTCCCAGGCAAGGTCCATTGAGATGTATATAAGTAAGCATAAACATTAAATTGAGACAGATGTAAGCATAATTATTCAAATTTGGCAAACCCAATACAGAAGCCATGAGTAATCTGGATGGGATGCAAGCATTCCCTTTAGCCATGTGGCTTCACTGGGAGTACCTCCAAGGTCAGCCTGACCTCTACAGCAAACCTTTGGGTTAGACAACAATTTCTAGTCATGTAAAACTAGGTTCAAGCAATTTTGATAAATTACAAGTAATTTTTTCTATAGTATTGTTTTCTCCTTTATCAGAATATAAGCTGAAAACATGAAAACAAGAACTGTTTCATTTTTGTCTCCATATCTCCAATGCCTATCAAAGTACCAGGCACAGAGTAGGCAGTTATTAGATGCATGTGGATTAATTGAGGTAGGGCCATAACTAATACACAAGTCAGCAGAGTGTTTAAACAAAACTGGAGACCTCATAATGTTCTGTTTCTTCTTTCTCTTCTTCCTCCTTTTATTTTTCATCTTTCCCTTTTTCCTTCTTTTTCCTCATTATCCTTCATAAGGATTTTAATTTTAAAATATTAATTCAATTCCAAATTTAGGACATGTCATGATGTGGGGAAAATCATTAAAGATTTCACAAATCAATGGAAAAAAATGGAGCCCGTTGAGGAGAAAGGCAAGCATTCTTTTTATCATCTCAGTTTTCAGCTCTTTCTTTGAGGTATTGTTGTCCCCGGTATTTTCTCCTGACATTCAACATTGATATTTTAGTAAAAGAATGACATTTCATTTCTCAGTTTTTGTTTAACAATAGATTTTTTTAGTCTTTTAAGGGGCATGTTTTCTCTAGTTCCTAGACTCTGATGTACAGAAGGAATAGCATCATGGTTAACCCGCCACTCCTATCACGATTAGATGAGCTGAGGTCAAGCAATTTGATTCAATTCAGCAAACATTTACTCAGTGCCTACTATGTGTGGGGCTCTACATTGACCCCTGAGGAGACAGAAAGATGAATTTCTGTTCCCTGCCCTCAAAGAGATCATGGTCTCATAAAATCACTAACAGACAAGTTATTGTATTAGTCCTCATGGAAAAGGAGAGAGTTATAGAAACACTAGTGTATTAAGATTTCTCTTAGCTAGCCACAGTTTCACATACACTCTGATCAGACCCTTTGCTGGGAAGAAATGTGTCTAATCTCTTCTAGGGCTCATTCTCTTCAGCTGTTCTCTTGGGGAATCTCTCTGGTGGTTTGACTCCTTCACTAATGACATCCAGTGAGCTATTACCCTGTTTGTGAAGAGGTCTTTCACCCTTTCCCTACAAGGAGGTTTATAAAATGAGTGGCAATTTTTTTCAGTCTACCTTGGTGTTTCTTCTTTCGTTGTAGATGAAGGCAATTAATCTGGAAGCTCTGACCTTGGGAATTTTTCAAGGCCCAGGAAACCAGACAGCAGGAGTCTGGGAGTAAAGGAAACACAGGCCATTCTGGACATTGGAGGCATCCCGGTATCAATACACTGAAAAGCAAGGAGTGCCCTTCAGGACCAAGCTGAGAAGTGAACTGAGCCAGCAATCATGTAGCATCTGAACATGAATTTAGTGGGATCAATACCATGTCAAAAATGTGCTATGTCAGAGTCCACTTGAAACAGAAAAAAAAGGTATTATGGGGAGTGTGTGTGGCCAAGTTGGGGTGGAAATGATTGTACCTTTGAAGGAAATATCCCTTTGTGAAAAGCTTTAGAAAGTATCTTCCAGGTGTTTTAATTCAATCAGATCCAACATTCATATACGATGTGGAGAGTCCTGTGCTGGACACGAGGGAGCATGCACAGCCAGCTTAAATAAGACGTGGCCCCTAATGTACAATAAGCACAAATGCAGGAGCCAGGTGCAAAGGTCAGGTGAGGCACAACTGGTTAGAACAAACTCTGCCCTCAAGAGGCTTCAGCCATATATCAGCTTCTCAACAGAAGAATCATCTCAGAGGCAAGCTGGGAGACATTGAAGAGAGAGCATGGGCCTGGACTCAGAAAGACCTGAGTTCATATCCAGCCTTAAACATTTGTTTTGTTGTGTGACCCTGGGTAAGTCACTTGGCTTCTGGTTGCTTTAGTTTCCTCATCTATACAATGGGAATAGCCATAGCACCTGCCTCTCAGGGTTGTTGTAAGAATCAAGTGAGATCCTGATGGTAAAGCACCTAGGACAGCGCTGAGCACATCGTAAATGTTCTACGAATGTTAGTGTTACTAGCATCATTATCTTAAAATCCCTGTGTAGCATTAGAACCACTGGGATATTCTTCTACAGATTTTTGAAACTCACAAAGGTCCATATTTTCAGAGATGGAAGGAAATTTAGAGAAAGCAAAATGTTGGAGAAACAATGATTAGTAGTCAGAACCTGGGTTTGATTTCTTATCCTATCTCACTGATCCTTGACAAATTACCTGATTTCTCTAAGACTCAATTTCTCTATCTATAAAAGGAGCAAATGCAACCTAATGATCTCTAAGGTCACTTTGAATTGTCTCTATGATATTTTTAATACTGCTCCAATGGAGGGATCTCAGCTCAAACATTCCCAGTGATGAGGGTATCTCACTGCACAAGGCAACCTAATTTATATTATTAGACAGCCCTGCTTGGGGAATTCTTCATTAATCATAGGAATTTAAGGTGGGAATGACCTTGGAGTCCGTCCACAAGCATTTATTACGTGCCCACTGTGTGTAAGACAATGAACTAACCTGTGGGAAGAAAGGCCACAGATAGTCCCTGTTTTCAAGGAGCTCAGGGTGTAATAGAGAAGAAAACATGCAAATAACTATGTATGAACAGGATATATAAAGGATAAATTGGAGGTAGTCTTCAGAAGGAAGGCATTAGCATTAATGTAGATCAGGAAAGGCTTCAGCTAGAAAGGAGGATTTTAGCTAGAACTTGAAGGAAGCCTGGAAAGCCAGGAGGCAGTTGGGATTATTGTCATTGAGTCATTTTTCATCACATATGATTCTTCATGATCCCATTTGGGTTTTCTGTTTTGTTTTTTTTTTTGTTTTTTGGCAAAGACAGTGGTGGGGAAGAGGAAGAGAATTCTAACCACAAGGAAATGGATGGAGTCAGGAAATAGACTTTCTTGTGTGAGTAATGCAAAGGAGGCCAATGCCATTGGATGACAGAGTACATAAGGTGAGTAAGATGTAAGTAACCTGAAAAGATACGTGGAAACAAGTTATGAAGGGCTTTGAACTTCAAAAAAAAAGATTTTACATTTGATCCTTGAGATAATAGAGAGCCACTAAAGTTTCTTCAATAAGGTGGGGTGGAGTTACATGGCCACACATGAACTTAAAAAAAGAAATTTGCATGAGAATATTGTTTATTTGAATGGACATAGTAGATTTGGAGTTTCATAAGCAATCATAATTTTAATTATACTATGTTGTGGAAATGCTTGATTTATTCCATAAATTAAAAATTTTTAAAAGATCAATTTGACATCTGAGTGGAGGATGAACTGGAGTGGGGAGAGACTTGAGGCATGGAGAAAAACCAAAGGCTGTTGCAATAGTCCAGATATATAAGAGATGAGGGCCTGAACTAGGGTGCTGGCAGTGTCAAAAGAGAGAAGGGGACATTTACAAGAGATAATAGAAAGATAGAAATGACCTAATTTTTGGTAACTGATTGGATATAGGTGTTAAGAGAGACTGAGCAGTCAAGAATGATAGCGAGGTTGGGAGCCTGGGAGACTGGGAAGATGATAATAGGGAAGTTTGAGGGAGGGAACAGTTGGGAAGAAAGATAATGAGTTTACATTGGGTCATGACGAATTGAAGATGTCTGTGGGCCATCCAGTTGGAGATGTCTGATCGACACTTGGAGATCCACATCTGGAGACTAGGAGAGATATCAGGGCTGGGTATACAGATTATGAATCATTATCATAGAGATGATAATTGGGTCCATAGGAGCTGATGAGATAAAGAAGTGAAATAGTACTGCTAGAGAGAGAAAAGAAGAGGCCTTTGAAAAGAGCTGTGGAGGAGACCTATGGTTAATGTTTCTGCCCTAGATAAAGATCCATCAAAAGAGACTGAGAAAGACCAGTCAGAGAGGTAGGAGAACTAGGGTAGGTTAGGATCAAAAAAGGCCAGAGAGAAGGAAATATCAAGGGAGAAAAAGTGATTGATAATGTCTGAAAATGCAGGGAACCTCTGGCCCAACCTTTCCCATTTACACATAGGGAATTTGGGTCCCACAGACCTTAAGTGGTTCTGCCAAGGACATAAGTGGCAGAGTCAAGATTCCAATTCAGGTCTTCCTACTTGAAAACTGATTCTCTTTTCAGTCTGCTAGTTTTCCTTATATTGAAGTGAAACTGAGATTATTGTAACTTTTGATTTTCCTACCCTGACTTGATTCCTAACCTTTGAATTTGACTCAACGTAAGAAAGAAGGAATAATAAGAGACATCTCCCTAATGCTGGTCTGCTCTTATTATATCACCACTGTCGTCAAAACTATTTGTGGTTCTCCATGATCTATGACAGGACTGTCCAAAATGTGGCCAGCCGGCCTCATGCGGCCCCACAGTGTGATTTATATGGCCCACCTATAAGCATAGAAATTTACATAAATGCTTTAGTAAATGAAGCTGAGCTACTGCAGAGCTCTCACTAAAATGGTGAATCAAAATATACTATCTATCGTTTCAATAAAAGCCTAAGTTTGGACAGCCCTGATCTATAAAATAAGGTATTAAGTGCTGATCCTGGCAATGAAAGCTCCCCACAGCCTCATTCCAAGCCACCATTCCATTTCATCACTATATCTCCCCTTCACACAGTGTATATTTCAGTCAAACAATGTTACTCTCTATCCCCTCTTTTGGCCTTCCTGTCTACATTTCATGTGGTAACCACCAGGCCTGAAATGTACTCTCCACCATCACCACCCCACCACTAGCTTCTTAAATCCTTTTCCTTTAAAACAGCTCAGGAGCCATTTCTTCCCTGAATCTCGCCCTGGCCACACCACCTCTGGGTAAATTTCTCCCTCAAATTTCTCAGAGTGCATTGCCTGAAATTCTCCACAAATGCCACATTCTGCCTAAGATTCAAGTGATTTCTTCCTATGTTGTATTAGCTCTATTATATGACAAACTACTTGAAAGCAACAATATCTTATTTCATTTGTATAGCCCCAGAATCTCAAAATAATAGCTGAATTTATGTAGCAATTGAAGTTTCATCTTTCTGTTATATACATTGTATGTGTATACATGTGCTCACAACCACCTTGTGAAGTTAACACTTCAGCTATTTTCCTTTTTGGACATATGAGGAAACTAAGGCTTGGGAAGGGTGACCAGTCCATACTCACATGACTCCCTAAATACCAGAGGCTGAATCACCAACACTTCTGTTGTGACCTCCTTGTCCCAGATTATTCCTCCTCTATCACACTGCCTTTCAAAATCTATCATACAGTTTTGCACACAGTAAGTGCTTGGTGAATGTTTAAACTCAATTGAATATTTAAGTGGTCAGTTGTCCAGCAGAATAGCATTAAGAATGGTCTCTTGGGGAAATAGAGTGGGGGGAATTGGTCCATAAGGCAGCGAGTTGGACTGAATGGCTTTCGATCCATTCCAAGTCTAGTATTCCATGACTTTCAGGCTTGGAAGCAGTCCTAACACTGTACTCTTCAGACAGCAAGGTGTCTTCTTGTCTTAGGCCATTTGTACTAGGGAAAAAGGTGGTAAGGGAAAATTGCCACAAGAAAATCCAATCCAAGATATTTCTCTATATGTTACAGCAAGATAAATTTAGCCAAAGGTAAGGTAAAGCTACCTTCCCATCAGAGCTACCCAAGACACAAATGGCTGCCTCTGGAGGCAGTAGGTTCTCCATTGCTGGAGATATTTAAACACTTAAAAACCACTTGTTGAGTGTGACATAGAGGAGATCCTGGGTCAGGCACAGATGAAACCAATGTCCATGAAGGCCCTTTCAATTCTGATATGTGAGGATTCTGAGAACTCTTCCTAGAATCTATTACTCTGGCTTGAGGTCTCAATACCACCCCAGCGACTATTTATGGACCTTAGAAATAGGAAATACTTGAACACTTCAAGTGTCTACCATTAGTTTGGTGTGGCTACTCTCTCCATTGATGGAGATCGAAGTTAGCCTAGGACTCACCAGATAAGTTTTGATAATTGTTGTGCACATACATTAATCGCCCTCTGGCCAACCTCCTAATACACCTGTCTAGACTTAGTTAGGCTGTCCCTTGAATGGCAGAGAGACAATCAATTCCCCAGGGTTTGTGGAATATTGTAGGACAGAATAGATTTTTTTCAATGTAAAACAATAATGAAATGAAGGAATTTTATTCAAAGCCTCTTATATTTATTTAGAAAGGATTAAATTGTGTTTGAAATGCTTAAATGGTTCTTGTTAATAAGAAGAGGAAGAAAAAGAAGGAGACGAGAGGGAAAGTTACCCAATCTTTATTATTGAATGTCTTCAAAGGCATTTTCAAGGGCATACACATTGAATGTCTTCAAGGGATATCTGTTTCCATTGCTGTAGAATGGAACCTTGGGCAGGAACAACTTGCCTCTAATGACCCTTTCAAAGCTAAAACTCTGTGACTCTTTGAGAAAGGGACAAAGTGAAAAGAGAAGGGAGAGAAAAAGGTAGAGAGGGACAGAAACAAAGGGGGAGATGGAGACCGAATAAATATAGATACGGAGACTTGTAGGGGTAGGCAGGGTGTTGGATTCTTAATGAAAGGGCTAGAAAAGGTTCCACCCAAACAATAATAAATGTGCTGTGGATAGGGAAGAACTGTTACCCTCTCTTTCATGTGACTCCCTTAGGACGCACGTTCCTTGAATCCACATGTTTACAACAGCTGTTTCACTGAGAGGCCAACTCTCAGTGGAGCCAATCAGGTGGTGCAAGTTGAGGAAAGAGAAAACTGAGACAGGAAAGTTTTTTGGTTGGACTTTGCATTTTAAATGTGTGTTTGAGCCATTGTTAGAGGCAATAGATAAATGGTCAAAGGATATGAGCAGGTGGTTTTGAAAGGAGAAACCCAAGCTATTAACCAAGATATTATATTAAAAATACTTTAAGACAAAACTGATTAGAGAAATGAAAATCACATCAACTTTGAGATTCTGTCATACACCTACCAGACTGGCACAAATAACAAATGTTGGAGGGGCTGTAGGAAAACAGGCACACTGCTGGTGGAACTGTGAATCAGCCCAACCATTCTGGAAAGCTATTTGAAACTATGCCCCAAAAGTTAGTAAAGTGAGCATATCCTTTGACCTAGTGATAAAATTACTAGGCCAACAACCAGGAGGTACTGGGGAACAACCAGCTTTCTGAAAAATAATGCATATATCATACACTTTTAAGATGAATCTTCATTATTCACATTTTGGCCATCACTTTCCTAAATCTAGACAATCAACAAAACAGTAAATCAAACCCTGATTTGTATCAGTTTCTTATTCTCAAGGTATTAATACTCACACTAAAAATTTAATAAATAGTTCTCCCAAGCTGGTACACCCTGGCTCCAGCACATACACCTGCCTATTCCTCCTTGCTCAAAGAAATCAAAGGAAAAAGACCTTTATGTACACACATATCGGTATATATCTGTATTTTTCACAGTAACCAATTTTTTAAACTAAGTGGCTGTCCTACTTGTCCTATTGAAAAATGGTTAAACAAAGAGTGATATATGGATGTAATGGAATATGATTTTATCACAAGAAATGATGAACTTAACAATTTCAGAGGAATCCAAGATCTTTATGAGTTGACACAGAGTGAAATGAGCAGACTAAGGGAGACAATTCATACATTGACAATAATGTTGTAGAGGGAAATGATTTGAAAAGACTTTAGGACTCTAATCAACCCAATGATAAATCATGTGTCCAAAAGAATGAAGATGAAATGCGTCACTCACCGAAAGAGACATACTTCTTTTAGTAATGATGACTGTCGGCATTTCTTTAGCTGGACTATGTAGATATGTTATGAGGAATTTGTTTTTCAGGATTCTTTTTATTTGTTCTGTAGGGTCATGGTGGAAGAGGCAGATTAATAAAAATATGTATTACTTGAAAACAAAATTAAATGATCTATTCTTTAAAAGGAAAGACTATGGGCGGAATCAGGAAACACAACTCTGATATTTATCATTAGTGGAACATTGGACCAGTCACTGAGCCCCTCTAAACTTCAGTTACCTCCCGTATAAAATGATGGGTTTGCACATGATGGCTCATAAAGACTTTTCTTAACTCTAATCTATGATTCTCTTGTGATTTTAAAGATGGTCGCTCTGTGGTTACTTTGTCAAGGATGCGTAGCTTAGGAATTCCTTATGTTTTCAGTTTGGGGGAGTATAGTGTGACATCTCATCCCTCCCCACGTCTCTGGGAATAGCAAGACCTAAACTATGTCTTTGTCTCATTCTTAAAGGACAGTGAGTCTCCAAAATTCCTTGGGAGCCTGGCTGAGGTTTTAGCATCCTTTACTCAAGCCTTGGACCATTTTGCCTCTTTTCATCCATCAACTATGACAGTGCCGGAGTTAGAAGTGACAAAACCAGGGAATGGTGATAACATTCAGGATGCACAAGCTTCCATGAGCAAATATATGAGTTTATGACTGTATGTGTAGGAGTGTATGTATATGTCTGTGTTTGTATGTATGTTTGTGTCTGTGCATGTCTGTGTGTGTGTGAGAGAGACAGACAGAGACAGAGACAGAGACAGAGACAAGGAAAGGCAAGTAAAGAGAGAAGGTGGAAGGTAAGGGGAGGTGAAACAGGTTAAGGTTGTTCAGTACCCAGCCTAGAGCCTGCTACCACATCTCACTCCAGAATGCTACCCCCTGGCACAGCTTCCCCGCTCAGTCCTTTCTGGATCTGTTGCCCAGGCTGTACAGTGAGTGTTGGAGCTGTTGGTTTTCACCTATTCCTGAAGCCTCCTGGAGGTCCAGTCCCCTGTAAGCTGTATGTGAGACCCCTTTTTTAATGTGGTATACAGCCTCTCTCCATGCTAGAATGCCTCGTCACCACCAATGTCTAAAGACGGCTCTCTCCCTATGCTTACAGGGACTAAAAAAAATGGCTCACCATGATAAATAGATAGATAGATAGACATATATAAGGTATCTATACAATAGAACACATATCTATACATATCTACACCCCACACACACATACACAAACACAGAAGAATTGGCTTTAGCATTGTCTGAAATCATTGCTTCTTTTCCCCATAAAGCATCCCCAGGAGGTTGACAATAAGGCATTCCTGACAAATAGCCTAAGTAATTAACATTTTCTTACTGAACGTCCATATGGCTTTTGTAACTTTCATGGAACTGGATGGAAAAAAGTGGGGGGTGGGTGGAAACTTTCAGAAGTAAATCCTCCGCTTTCCCTGTTCAAGTCATATAACCTTAAGGAACTTCATCTCTTCTCCTTTAGTCGGAAGAGGTGGGCATAGAATGTCCCTGTGATCCTTCCCTCTTAGAACGGCATGGTACTAAGATTTCCAAGGCCCCCCCAAATTCTGGATCACTGAGAAGGCATCTCTATCTTCTTATACTCTCACTCTTCCTGAGGCTACAGTCAAGAAGCCTGAGAGAGTCTCTCTGCATGCCCAGCTATAAGGAATCGTGCAAATTGTTCAACTTGCCTTGACTTCCCCATAGTCACAGAACTAGGCAGTGGATTAGATTTCTGCCCTGAGCTTCCGATACCAAGAAAAATGATCTGTACTGATCATGCGGTAGTAGAGAAGGTGGCAGTAGCTGGAGTAGTGGTAGCAGCAACAACAGATGCAGCAGCAGAAGGATAGTAGTATGGTAGCCACAGCCATGGCCAGTATTTCGATAGTTTGGAGGTGGGTCTTGGAGTGCTCTTCCTCTATGACCACCCCATGACATACCTAAGTCATGCCCATCTTTAGTCCTTCCTTATAAACGACTCTTCATTTGTCCTCACAGCAAAGCACTAAAGCAAACACTTGAATATGGGAATTTCCAGGAAATTGGCAGTTGGGATCCTGATATAAACAAGAGTTTTATTATTATGTGGTACAGCAAACAGGCAAATAAAGGCATGTATGTGTATATGTATATATACACATATACACACACTATACATATATATATATATATACATATATAATATATATACATATATATGCACACATACATTATATGGCAATATCCACAGACAAAGGTTCATCCCTGTGAATGCACCCCAAGATGGTAAGGGATACATAAGATATGTCTCCTCAAAGTACAGGTTCAGACAGTGGAGTGACATGCTCTAAGAATGACAGGTAAGTAGCACCAGATATGGGAGGGGCATCCGTAAGCAAACCCAGATGTGATGGGAACATTCTCAGGGTCACTTATCAATACCAGACTTGAGTGAAGCTTGGTTAGGGAGAGTTTCTTTATTGGGACCTCAAATTGAGAGAGGATCTAAGTTAGCCATCTAACAAAGCAGGAGGGAATGGCTCAGAAGCCACAACAGATCCAGAGCTCCATCTCATCAGAAGCTGCAAACGCTGTCTGCTTGGAAGCGTTAACATAGATCAGAAGAGTGGAAAGCCACAAAGTCATCTCTCTGAGTCTATTTGATTCTATGGGCATTAGGACCACTTAGCCTAAGTGATTCTGTATTGGAGACCTATCATTGTAACTACATTAAGCAATATAAAGTCTATTGTTACAGATGAGGAAATCCTTGCCGAGAGGTGGCCACATGCTACTGTGACACCATTCAGAAGCAGCAAAGGCAGAGCCAAAAGAAGACCTCAACTCTAGGATCAGCACTGCCCTTCCCACAATCCTGAGATGATGATGAATCTGAATAATCAAGCAAACTCCAGCCTTTCTTCTGGGCTTCCAGGGACAGGATTGCTTTGTTCTTCTAAGCCTTCAGACAAATTTTGCTCATAGGTTCTGGAGGCACCTCAGATTTCAACTCTCATACTTCAATTCTATTAGCTTTTGTTGGGGAGGGGGTTCTTGTAAATACTTCAATGGGGTCTTCATTTTATGCCTAATGGAAGAAAAACAAAGCCCATCTTCATGGCTGGGGGAAGAGTATTGTCAAATCCCAGCTTTACATGAGAAAACAAGAAAGCCATGGGACTCTTCTAAGCCTCAGTTTCCTCAATAAAGGAAAATAGTAATTTTAAAATTATATTAGAAGTGAAGGAGACCTTTGAGAATTTCAAGGCAGAATGCCTCCTTCAGGGACAGCTAGGTGGTGCAGTGGATAGAGCACCGGCCCTGGAATCAGGAGTACCTGAACTTTAATCTGGCCTCAGACTAGCTGTGTGACCCAGGGCAAGTCACTTAACCCTAATTTCAGGAGGGAGACTATTAGATATACTCTGTAGCTTTGAGTCTTCTACCTAGGGATAGCAATTAAATCCATGGGAACTGATGATGTACTGGTAGAAAGAGTTTATATGGTTTGGGAAAGAAGATTCAGGACAGACTCGAGGGATCCCTGCTTAAGTGTCAGAGATGGATCAGAGACTCAGCAAAGGTGATTATGATGAAGGATACTATGTGACGTGGGTGGATATCAGTTTGGAGAGAGGTCTCTAACTGAGTGTGTTCAAGTGGAGTCCCTGGCTATGCTGTTCAATGTTTCCATCCATTACTTTTGTAATGGCATCGATGGCATGCTCATCAATTTTACAAGTGATGAGAAGCTAGAAGATATAGCTCACACTTTGGAAAATATAGTCAAGATCTAAAAGTTCTCAACAAGAGAGGTCAATGAGAAGAATCTCAAAAAGATAGAATTTAATGTGGGTAAGTACAAAGCTCTCTACCCGAGATAATAAGAACTCATCCATAGAAGTCAAGGATGGTGGAAACATAGCTAGACATCAATCCATAGAAGAGGTTTTAGTGAACCTCCAACTCTGTAAGATTCAAGTATGTCATAGCAGCCCCCCCCCCAAAAAGAGAATGTTTTTCTAGGCTACATTAAGATAGAAATAGTGTCCAGAATGAATAGGGTCAGAGTCCTGCTTTTTTCTGTTTTGTTATCAATACCATGCTAGAATACTGTATTCAAGTCTAGGTACATGGCACCCTCACACATCATTTGTTCCAGCCACACTGAAGGACTAACCATTTCCAAACTGAACATACTGCCTGCATTGAGTGGGAGGTCCCTGGTACCTAGACCACACTCCTTCTGTAACCCTGTCCTTCCTTCATATTTCCCATGTTCTCTCTAAGCCTCAGGTCAGGGACCATCAACTCTGTAAAGTCTTCCCTGATTCCTCCAGTCATTCATCTTGGCTCCCACTTCAAATATTTGAAGTTTGCTTTCTCTTATTCCTCAATTTTCCTCTTCATTCTTCAATTTGAATGATACTGATCTATGCTCATGAACTCCTCTCCTTTAGAGTGTAAACTCCATGAAGGCAAATTCCATTTTTGTATTTGTATACCAATGCCTTGGACAAAGCAGTCATTTAATGAAGGTGTGTTGGGTTGAATTGGCTGATTATTTTATGAATCAAGTCATTAGTTAAACAATTAAATGTCCTATCATCTAGTCCACAAGTCTCCTCCATCTTGTCCACATGAAACGTGTTGTAGATCCTTGGTGAAATCTAAGAAGAGTATGCTATAGTATTTACCAAGCTACTAATAGAATAAACCAGTCAAAAGGAAACAAGGTTAGTCTATCATTATCTACTCTTGATGAAGCCAAACTTACTCTACTGGGATTAACATTTAATCCCAAGAGCCCAAATTCCAAAGGCCTTCAGGAGCAATGAGTCCAGCCAATAACAAGCAAGAAGACCTTCCTCAAAAAGCCCAGGTGTCCATGTAGACATGTACGCAAGAACTCCAGTGAGGGGGACCCAATCAGCTTCCAAAAAGGTGCATTCTGGTTTTGTTGACAGATGATTGGCCTAGGTTAGACCTGGTCCATTTTGTTCTGCTGGAATTCCCATTTTGGAAAAGATATTGAGGAGGGAGTATCACCATGCTGGGAGAGAAGGGCACATATTTGGGAGGTGTTTGGGGTGCCTCTAATTGTCAAGAACTCCCTTTATCCTTCAAGCCAAAAATGGACTCCTTACAACTTTCACCCATTACTACCAGTTATACACAAGGGCCAAGCTGAAGAAATCCAAAATCTCTTTCACATTCTAGCTCTTCAAATATCTTTCATTCTCAATTCTACTGCAAGCAACACTTCACCATTTCCCCAAATCACTTCCCCCATGGCATGATCTTCATGACCCTCACACTACTGTCTATATTCCGCTGGATGATCTCCAGTCCATCAATTTAATTTCCCCAATTATGGTGCCCAGCAGAACACAATAGGCCAGGCTTCATCCAACCTGTACTGGAGCAAATCTCAGTGAGATCATCGGCTCCATTGCTCTCCATTCCAAGGCTGCCCTGAATCACCTCAGCTTTCTCAGTTGCCATAATGCTATGTTGATTCACATTGAGCCCCGTGTCCTCCTTAAACCTTCTTAAAACCATATTACCTTCTTGTTTGAAGTGTTACCCAGCTACTTTTTAAAGGCTCACAAAATTTTTTAAAAATAACATTTCTTAATTTTTCTGCCATAAAGTCAAATTCATTTCCCTGTACTTTGTAAACCTAAATCTCTTCCTTTAAAAGAAAGTGACATTTTTCCTTCTTAATGTTTTCCTATTCTCTATGTTCTTTCAAAGATGAATGACAATGGTCCTGGAGTGCCATCTGTTAATTCTTCTAGAGATCTCATGAAGTTCATCTGAGTTGGAGGATCTGTTGTAGAGGGCAGCTATATGCTCCTTTGTCATCTCCTCACTTCCTCTGACTTCTTCGTTGCTCTTAATTATTTTGGTTCTGTTCTTGCCAGGCTACAGATCACCCTTCAATACCTGGGATTTCTCTATACCAATGAAATCACAGGGAAGTGGGAAAATAATAAATGACACTCCATCAAAACTACTCCACATAAGCTTAAATTCTATTTTACATGGCCAAGAAAACAATCTTTGGGCTGGAAATTATAGAAAAATGACAGGGGTGGAGTAGATGGGCTTTCTCACTATCACTTTTTCTCACTGTCCTATCCACTCAAAATAGTGGATTTCTTTGATTTTCTTCTTTTGTCCAACACCACTTTTTTTAAATTGTTGCTTAATAGAAGCCTTTTATTAATTTACTAAAATGAACAGATGAAAATGACTTTTAGTAATCATATCAGGTGTTTACACAAGCAAAGGAAAGTTTTTGAGGACTGGTCTCACCATTTTCTGTTAATAATCAAAACATTAGCTCATATTTATATGGTGTTTCCATGTTTCCTTCCTTCCTTTCTTCTTCCTTCCTTCCTACCTGCAACCCTGAGAGGGAGGTAATGGAATAACAAAACTTGACCAATGGTGCAATTTAGGGTCCGGAGATGAAAAAATGTGCTAAAGGTCACATAGTAATTGTCAGAGTCCAAACCAGATCTTCAGTGTCAAAGTACCGGGAAATGATTTATGTATGGAAGAAGCATACAGGACAAATACAAGATTCCTTCAGGTGGGCATTATATACTCATGAAGGCTGAGTAATCACAGAATCCTAGATTTGAAAGATGTCTGCAGCCATCCAACTGCTGCCTGAAACGTGAATGCTTTGAACTCCTTCATTTTTGGAGGATGATGTTGAGGCCCAAACTCTGCCACAAAATAGTCATATGATCTTATAGAAGTCAATTCTCTTTGGGCCTCAGATCTCCAAGCAGTCCAATGCACTTTCCTTGAGGCAGAGAAAGGTAGCAGCTGAAGTAACAAGCAATCCCACTTAACTGTGCCTTGGAATGTGTAAAGAGAAGCAGGATCAAGGAAAGCTGGAAAACTGAATTTGGCACAGAGTATGGAGGACTTTGAAGGCCAATTAGGAGGCTGTTTCAATAGCCAAGGCTGTGGTAATGAGGGCCAGAGCCAGGTCAGTTGCAGTAAAAACTGAAAGGAGGGGACAGATGGGACTCATATTTCACAGGTGGAATCAACAGACCTTGACTACTGCTGTGGTTGGGGAAGAGGAGCTAGGAGTGGTCCAAGGTGATTCAGAGGTTGCAAAATCTGACTGGGAGGATGGCACTGCTTTCATTAAGAGTATAGAGTAGGCTGGAGAAGAGGTCATTTTGCAGAAGAAGAGAAAACATCTGTCTCCAAAAATAATCAAATCCACTGGTTTGCCCTTGGTTGGAGTGAGCTGTGAGTTGACTATGGGTCAGTAGCATGATATGGAAGTCTAGACAGCTAATGAGACCCTGAACTGGCTGAAGGAAGACAGAATGTCCAGGAATAGGAAGAAAACAGACTGTCTTCTGCCCTGGTCAGACTTCATCTGGAGCCTGAGTTCAGTTCTTGGAGCCACAGTTTAAGAGAGGGCCTTTTAAAACTAGAGATTTGCCAGGGAAGGGAGACTAGGATTCTGAGGGGTCCCAAGAAAAGGCCACATGAAGCATCAGTCAAATGAAGTGGCCATGGTGAACATGAAAAGACTTAGTTGGAACCTGGTAACTGCCTTCAAGTGTGTGATGGGTTGTCATGGGTAAGCAGATTAGACTGCTTGGGTGGAAAGAGAAGGCAGAGCTAGAACAAGTAAGCAATAACTCCAGGAAGCAGATTGCACTGAATATAAGGCTGAAACTCATAACAATTGGAGTTAGAGGCACTGTGCTGAGAGAAGGTATCCTGAAGGAGAGAAGGGATGTGACCAGACGTGATCTCCCTTAGACTCTCTAGTCATCCTCCACCAAACTGGTATTCCTAACATACTGAACTAATCACATCACTGTCCTACCAGAACAACACCAACCCCACCCCCAAATCTTCTTGAGCCTGAGGATAAGATACAAACTCTTCCTCCTCCTTTTAAACCTCTGGCTCCTATCCACCTTCCCGGTTATAGTGTATATTATTCCCCTTTGCACAATCCCCATCGCGGGAAAAATGGCCTATCATTTATTGCAATTCTGTGACACCCCATCTACTGTCTCCTTGATATTACATTGGCACATGTCTGCAATCCGCACCACACTTATACCAATCTCTTACAACACTGGGTTTCCTTAAAAGATCAGATCAGACGCCATCTGCAGCAGGAGACCTTTTCTCATTCCCTGATGCCTGTCCCACCAGTTTTCAACACTCTAATTTCTAAAATTAAATTACATTTTCTTTTTGGATTTTTAAAAATTTACCTGTCCATGTGTACGCTGTATCCCACAGTAGAACATCATCTCCTTAAGAGCAAAGAGGTTTATGTTTTTGTCTTTGTAGCTACAATATCCAGCAAAACGCTTGGCCCGTAGCAGGTGATTTGTGTGTGTGCGTGCGTGCGTGCACGCGCTTGCGTGTGTGTTTTAAAAACTAAGTAAGGGTTGAACTAAATGATGTCTACGTCTACTCCAACTCTTTAGTTTGTGACCCTCAGGTTTCATAGCTGAGAAAAATCTTAAATACTTTTCTGCACATTTTTCCCAATCTCATTAGGTTATTTCATTATCCTTATATATGAATTTCAAACCCATTAGTAAATTCAGGTAAATAAACCTCAGAGTCTCCAGATGGCGTTGTTTGGTATCTGGAGATGTTGGTGCCATGTGGCAAAGGAGAGCAGTCCGTCCTCACTCCTTAGTTCACGCTCAGTCACTTCCACAGTAAGGGTTTCAGACAGAGATGTCCCTCTTGGGAGGTCTATTGCCAAGCACTAATCTCCCCAAACTCTGGCCAGCACTTGCTTCTTCTGGTGACTCTTCTCAGAATCCAGTTGCTTCTGTCTAATGTGACTCAGAGACAATTAATGTTTACTTTCAAATTCTATCCCAAGCTCATTGCAGAAGAGAAAGGAAGAAGAAAAAGAAAAGGGGGAGTCAAGGGGGAGAAAAAATCCTTACATTATTCTAGTACATGAGGCTATTTGCCTTTGGGAACCTGCCAAATCCTTCATATGAGGAGCTGCTATATCAGACTTCTGAGCTAGAAGAAGCAAGGAAGTGAGAGTTCAGTTGAATTGGACACTAAAATTAGCCATCTTGAAGAACAAATCTCTGATAAATACAACCAGGATTTATGGCTGAAATTTCAGGAAGCACAGATGGTGAGGACGGTGTTTCATCTCATGGGGGGCAATATCCCTTTTACACGAGAGCATCAGCATTATGTTTTCGGGGATTAGAGAGCTGGGGATTACATTGTTATGTACACATGGCAGGCAAAGTGCTCTACTTTGTTGGAAGATCATGGGATTGCAGAGCTGGCCCTCAGAAAGGTCATTTAATCCAAGACCCTGCCTTCACTCTGACTACATCAGTGTGAAAGGCTGATGGAGGGTTTTCAAAGACCCTTCAGAGAAGGAAATTCTAGTCACTTGCCCCGTTGTCTTATTATATTATTACCACATCGCTTCCCTGCTGGGGCAAACCACACCCATACCCCTCTTGGGCTTTGCTCCAAGAAGAAGGGGTGGCAGAGGTCATTGTCCCCAGAAAAGATTTCCTATGGGCCCATTACGCTTAAAAATCTCCAAGGAGAAGTAGGATTTTGAAACTTAAAGTGAATGTGAAATCATGGCAAGAATTTCATGCCCCAACTTAACTAACAGATGAGTCAGTGAAAGAAGGCCTGGATTTGGAGGTATTGCACCTGCACTTGGTCTCAGTTATTGTAATCACTACCTGTGTGACCTTTGAACTTGTGTCCTTTTCTCTAAAATGAATAGGCAGAGTTAGCTGATCTCAAAGGTCCCACACAGTGCTAAATCCCATAATTCCATGAATGCAGAGGGTGAAAAGCCTTCTGGAGTGAGAAAGGGACCAGTGTGGTTTTTCATTGTTTTATAGGACAAGGTAGGCAACAGCTTCCATGGCTTGGCTTCTGTAAACAGCAGTGAGAAATGCAAGTGATTAATTCAGGCCTTTCAGAAGACAGGCTCCAGATGTACCCACAGCATGGTCTTTGACTTTTTGCTCTTTCTAGTCGAAGGCCAACCTGGCTCTTCCTGGCCACAATGAACACCATGGTTTCAGCATCTGGCCAACTGATCTCATGAACTGCCCTGGCCTAGAGATGGGTCTCAGCTGGGTCAGCTCCTGATACAGACTGAGACAGAGGTGTTAATTTGGTGCTAAGTTGCTCACTGGAGAAATGTCCATCTGACTGCTATCCTTCTGGTCTGGATGGCTTTTCTCAAGTCCCAGGGAACTCAGTTTGGCTGCTATGTGTGTGTGAGAGGATGTCATGGAAGGAGAGAGTCCTTGACCCCTCATTGTCTGAGATCAAGAAGCAGCCAACAAATGAGAGTCTCTATTATTTGTGTCTTTGTATTTGTTCTAAGCTGCTTTTACGTGAAGGAGATTGGGGGTGGCTATGACCTAGGGAGCTTTGAAAGGTCAGGAGAGTGAGGCACCTGAATTCCAGAAATAGATTCCATGCAGAGCCAGATGTTGAGGAGGGAAGTTCTGAGTAATCTCCATGCCACAGGCCAGCAGTAGCAGAGATGCAGACTAGCTAATCATTGCTCATATCACTTTGGGAGGGGTACTTGGTGGGGGAAATTCTAGATGCTATGCTAGTGCTTTACAAATATTATATCACTTGATCCCCAACAACAATTCTGTGAGGTGGGTGCTATTGTGATATTCACTTCACAGTTGAAGAAACTGAGGCAGATAGAGGTTAAGTTACTACTTGTCATCCAAGTAGTAAGGGCTTGAGACTATATTTGAACTCAGGTCTTCCTGACTCCAGACCTAGCTCCCTATCCATTGAGTCACATACCTAGAAGAGAGAAATGAAGAGGGAATGGAAGGAATGATGGAAGGAAGGAAGGGAGGGAGGGAGGGAAGCAAGGAAGGAAAGAAGGAAGGAAGGAAGGAATAAAGGAAGGAAGGGAGGGAAGAAGGAAAGAAGGGAGGGAGGGAAGGAATGAAAAAAGGAAGGAAGGAAGGAAGGAAGGAAGGAAGGAA
Source organism: Trichosurus vulpecula (assembly GCF_011100635.1). Lineage (NCBI taxonomy): Eukaryota > Metazoa > Chordata > Mammalia > Diprotodontia > Phalangeridae > Trichosurus > Trichosurus vulpecula. The sequence continues at coordinate 305,033,601 of NC_050577.1, read as the reverse complement.
GGAAGGAAGGGAGGGAGGGAGGGAAGGAGGGAGGGAAGGAAGGAAGGAAGGAAAAGAAGGAAGGAAGGAAGAAAGGAAGGAAGGGAGGGAGGGAAGAAAGGAAGGAAGGAAGGAAGGAAAGAAGGGAGGGATGGGAAGAGGGAGGAAGGAAGGAAGGAAGGAAAAAAGAAAAAGAAAGAAAGAAAAAGAAGGAGAGGAAGAGAAGGAGGAAGAAGAAAAGGGAAAGAGGAAGGAAGCAAAAGAAGAAGGAAGAGAGTAGAGGGAATAAGGAAGGAAGGAGGAAAGGAAGGAAGGAAAGGGAGGGAAAGGAGAGGAAGAAAAAGGAAGGAAAGAGGAAGAAAAAAGAGAGAGGGAGGAAGGAGATAGAGGGAAAAGGAAGGAAGGAAGAAAGGACAGAATGAAGGAAGGAGGAAAGTAAGGAAGGAAGGAAGGAAGAAAGGGAAGAAAGAAAAGGAAGAAAGGAGGAAAGGAAGGTCAGGGAGGGAGGGGAGGGAAGTGGGAGGTTGCAAATGAAAGTGAAAGAAAAAGAAAGGAGTGAGAGTGAGCTGAATTTGTAGGTGAACCTCAAGATCTCACTTTGGCTCTTCCACTCCACATCTCTGGACCTCATTTTTCTTCCCTTTACATGGAGAGGTGTGAACTTATGACCTCTTAAGGGCCCTTCCAGAGATTAATCCATGATCTTGTGAGGGAGATTTTCTCACCTTGCTTGCTACTGAGACTATATTTTAGAGAATTTATCAAAGAGCAGAAACATTCCTTTAGAGCTTTCACCTTTGATGAATTCACCAACCTTGTCGTCTCCAGCTCTAGACTGTATTTATCCATTATTGAACTTCAATTTTCATTTCCAATTTGCAAAAGGGGAAATGCCTACCATTTTATTTCCCATAATAATATTGCCAAGTGGGTGTTTATTTTTTATCAAATTTAAATATGTTTCTTTTCTTTTTGGCAATGTATTTTTCCTGAAAAAAATGCCCTCTACTGTGCATATTTTTCCCCAGAAAGCATTTCAGCAATGCAGCATTTTAAAATAACCCCCCCCACACACACATATACTCTCATTAGCAGCACATCCACATCTCTAGGTGATGCCCAGGTGGCTGCAGCTTAAAGTCCTCTGGGCATCTGGCAATCTGACCAGTAGCTGATCCCTCTGCAAATGTGTCACTGTATGGGAAGTCTAAGCAAATTGTCAAGTTGCCAGTCATTTGAGGGGCAAAGGAATTAAAATGTGAGCAGTTGGGGGGGTGGTTTCTGTGGAAGGTGAGACATTCAGCACCAGGCAAAGAGAGCCCTTTTCCTCCACCACCTATTTTATTGGAGCATTGGGATGTTGCCTAAGAAGACAAAATACCCACAGGGAAAAGAAAGCTGCTTATAACAACCTAAGCAATAACAAGGGTGAGAGCACCCCGGTTATGGGACCTGAAGGATGGGCTGCCTGTCTTACCTGGGGAGAGAGTAGGCTCTGGTGCTTACAAAGTAAGAGTGAGTTATAGAAATAGAAATAAAGCTTATACAATTGAGTCTGTGAAACAGGTCTCCCAGACATCCTTAAATGAGTGGATCATGGAGACATAGCCCAAGAGAAGGAAGAGATCTCAGAGGCCAGCTGCAGCAAAGGACCTAGGGATGTTAGTTAGCCAATCAAGACCACACACACACTGAGTATCAGTGGCAGGATTAGAACTCAGGTGTCTAGACACCAGTCAGTACGTGTAATATGCTGCCACTTTTAATGTCTTTTCAGACTTCAGACCTGAGCCAATGTTCCAGTCAAGTTAACCTTTATAGACACTGAATATAGAAATACAATGAATGATTAAAATAGAAATCCTAATAATGCTGTGGGTGGTTATAGTAACCACCATCAGACTGACTGTGAAGAGCTAAGGTTAAGGACTGTGCCATGTCTCCTCATGATCTGACCCAGAGGAAGTGCTTGATACACGTTTGGTGAATTGATACCAGCACCAACTTCATCAACACCTCTCAGATGTTGGAGCTTTGACTGCACAGCCCTTGATTCTCATTTTGTCATTGGTTCCTTAAAACCAAATGAAATCAGTGAGAGACACTGCTCTCTCCAGTTTACAGTTGATTTGATGGGCTCAGACATCTGAGTCACTTGTCTGTACACATGGGTGAGAAGCACCAGCAGGATCAGGGCTTAAACTCATGCCACCCAAGGCTAGGCTTGTTGCTCTTTACTGTATCCCATGATACCTAAAGACCCAATGGGAACTCATCTCTCAGGACAGAAATGATACAAGAAAAATGTAGCTAAATGTCCCAGGACAGCAAACGATATTTGGCTCTGCTGGGGAAAACCCTGACTCCTGAGCCCTGAAATTACAAACTGTTTCTGAAGAATTACTAAGTTGTTGAAACATATCTTTTCATTATTTACAAAACATAGGATGTAAGGATGTATTTGTAAAAGCATCTTGACTCCTATAAGGCTTTTTTCTGGATGGTTTTTATAATTTCTGGATGGGAAAATGAGAGACAGAAGTAGAGAAGCCAACTTGGATAGATGACCTTGATGGAGGGGCTCTCCTGAAATCCAAGAGACCTGGCATTTTCCCACAGCCCCATAGCTCATTTTCTACCAAATCCTGAAGAAGGAATCTAGCCATCCCATGTCACACAAACCCCAAATATTCAGAAACAATGCCACCTCTACCCCCTCCTCCCAGAACCTGGTCCTTCTCCCACCTTTGCATTTCTCTGTGTCCCCACCCTCCTCACAGTCACCTAGGCTTGAGACCTCAGTGTCATCATCTTGGGCTCCTCATCCTCTCTCATGCTCACTCCCAATCAGTCACCAAATGCCACCCATCATACATCCGAGCTCATTCCTTTCCTTCCTACTCCTTTGCCAAAACCTAAGTTCACGTCCTTACCAAGAAGGTGGTACAAAGAGTTACAGTCTTAGAGTTAAGAGCATGGAACCCCAAGGTGGGCTTTGTTTCTTACTAGCTGCATGACTGATTCAAGAACCTGCCTTGTCTGCACTTCAGTTTCTTGTGTAAGGAGCCCAATTATGTCTGTAAGGGATGATTGTTAAAATCAAAACAATTAGTGTTTATAAAAAATAGTGGTTATAAAAATACTTCATAGACTCATATAAACATGCAAGCTCCATACACAGCAAATGTTAAGTCAGCTGAGGGGGGAGGACATCAGTGGCTGTGGGGACCAAGAAAGGCTGCCCTCAGGGTAGGGATGGTACTTTTTGTTTTTGAATCATCAGGACTTAGCACAGTGGATGGCATATAAGCACTTAATAAAGGATTTTCATTCTTTCATTTAATCAACCAAACATTTTGGGGGCTTTGTGAAGTGTGGATGGGTGGATGGAGAGATTAGAGGCAGGAAGGCAACACATATAGGGGAGTCATGAAGGGTGGGGTCCAGAAGTTGACAGGGAGGGTGAGACCATAGAGGAATAGATTGACACACCCCATCCAGGAACAATGGCAGACTTGATTTAATCAGGATTCATGGTCCTAAAAGTGGAAAGGTTTGGTGGCATGGTAGTGGAGGAATGGGTACTTGTGAAAAGGATATTGATGAGAAGGCTGAGGAGGAGGTGACCAGTGAAGGGGAAGTCAAGTGAAGTAAGGCTGGACATTTCCTGTTATAGGAGAGGCAGTGAATAATCAGAAGACAGGAAATCTGGGTTAGAAGTTCCTTCAGGGCAAGGAGGAAATTCTCTGGGGAGGCTGGGCAGGTGGCTATTGGGAGGCTGTGGAGGAGTTGACAGGAGTAGAAGGAGGCACAGGTCTGACCTTCTCACTCTCCTACTCTAAGCCTTCAGGGGCTCCCTACTGCTACCCTGATAAAATACACATTTCTTCCACAAGCATTCAAAGCCTTCAGGCTCCAATTTGATTTCCCCACATCTTCACTCACTAGCCCCTTTTGCACCTCTCTTCAAGGTAACCTGTATTACTTACTTGCAATTCCCCAAACACGTCCTACAGGTGCCTGTATCTACACTTGGTCTGTCAAACCATTCTCTTGTAATGTTATGCCCTGCCCCCCGCTCCGGTTCCCCCATCTTGCCCCCAGCTCACCCCACTGTTTTTACTCCCATTTCCACGGACCCCACTGTTTGTGTTCCCTTCTCCATGGAAATAATCCTGCCTCAGCTTGTCCCACTGTTTGTGTCCCATCTCCATGGAAATCTAATTGTGTTCTTTCCCTTTAAATACTCTATCCCTACCCCTACTTCCTGCTGTTCGATTTGAGTAATTACTCCGAATAGTCCCGCGCTTCAATAAATCCACATCTAAATTTATATCCGGGTCTCGCTCGCTTTTTTTCAGCACAACAGTAATACCTCTCCTGAGTAACCACAGATGTTCCTTCCCAATCTCTGCCTCTCATTCAAGTGCCAGCTCATATGCCACCTCCTCCATGAAGTCTTCCCTGATGCCTCCCAGGCAGAAGTGACTTGCCTTTTCCTCTGAATATTCAGGACACTTCTTTTCTACCTCTCATGTTGCTCATGACATAGTACCAAGCCCTAAAGCCTATAGAATCATATATTTGGTCTCCTAATTTCCATTCTAATTCTCCAGTTCCTCATATTGGTGAGAAGGCATCCTTGGGATCTCAGAGGTTATTCCAACACAGCCTAATGTCTACCAGGTGATGCTCTTGAGAATAACAGGGAAATTCAGAATAAGGGAAGATATAGGAACAGAGAGGGTTTTTCTCCTCTCTCCCTTTCTCTCTCTGGCTCCTATGTGACCTTTCCAGATTTACTGCACATCACTTGCCCTTGATGGATTCTGTTATCTTGCTAAATTGGCCTGCCTTCTAGTGCTTGCATTTGATATTTCATTTCCAACCTCCATGATTTTGTACAAGCTGTGCTCTTCCCTCCATCATTTTGCAATCCTTAACTTCCCTCAATGCTTAGCTCAAGTGCCACCATCTACAGGAAGATTTTCCTGGTTCTCCCCAATTACTAGTGCCTCCCCTTCAACAGCTTCACATTTTCTTTATTTATACTTTCTATCAAAGGGTTCAAATTGTTTCTTCCAATAGAACATAAACTTCATGAGAGTAGGGATTTTTCTTTGTCACCTTTTTTATCCCCAGTGCCTAATAGTACAGAGCTTGGCACACAGCAGGAGCTTAATAAATGCTAATTGAATGAAGGGAGGAATTGAATTGAATTCACTCTGGGACAGCGTAACCCAGACTTGGCTAACTGGAGTAGCACCACTCAATGCTGTTAGAGCCTCAAGCCTATGAAATCTGAGATGCAAAGGGCACAGCCAGAAACCAGTTTAAAGAGATGGAGCCTATTGGCTTCAGCAGGCCTCGGGAAGAGCACATTTCTATGAGCACTGAGTGGGCACGTTGGAGCCTGTTGTTCAGTAACTTTTAAAATAAATACAATTCATACATCGATCCCAGAGAAATTATTCCCAATGCTATCTTTAGAAGAATCCATGAATAAAACACATTCTCCACCTATTACAGGGGACTCTTGCCAGTCTGACATGAGTCATTCTGATGATTTTGATTTGGAGACAGGGCACTGTATTTCCAGCCTTCTATGGAAGGTGGGGAGGGGGGAGAATGTGGAGGTTTTATTCAAATTGTGAAGTTCCATAAATATGCAGAAGAAACATAGGCCCAATGGGAATACACCATGGAGTTTGGATTTGGAGTTGAATTTATTTTGTGCTTTAAAAAAAACAAACTCACTCTTTTCCTCAATTACATAGTTTAATGATCTATTTGGTTGTTATTGACCAGATGTATACATTTAGAGAATCCCCTCAAATGTTCACACCAACTATTTGTGCCCAACCCATGGTAGAACATCCCAAGCTCATATTGTTCTAATCGGCCACAGTCTGACACACTGTAACTCTAGCATAGTGATGTCATTGTGGTCCTCTTTCAGAATGAAGGACAACAACCAACCAACCATTGAACAGGCAGTCCATCCACCCAAGGACAGGAGATAATCACAATTTTACCTTGAGTAGATTATTGGGAATTTTGACAAGATTGAACATACAGCTATGCCACCATCAATGCCCCTTCAGCCCAGAGTCTTGCAGGAGACAGTGAGCTGAGCATTAGATTTCTTTGGTGTCCCAGCTCTTGGATTTGAAAAGCAGTTCTGCTTCTTACTAGCTGGTAACTTTAGACAAGATATATTCTTTCTCTGGGCCTCAGTTTCTTCCTCTGTAAAACAGAGTTAATAAAAACATGCAACCCCCATTTGCATTTGGTTAAATTAACTCTGGTTTATGGATGCAGTGGGATATTAAGCGGCCTTCTGAGGAACAGTTAAGTTATAAAGAACTGGGAAAGTTTAGGCAGCATTATAGGGGCAAGGTCTAGAAAGCAAGAGACATACTGGCTGCAATGGAAATAACATTGACATCAAGGGTTAATAGAACTTGGGTCATGTTCTATGGTAAACCAATGTTAGTGATGAATTAATCAGGGGAATTGAGCTCTGTAAGGGGAGTTTCTTTTTCTCAATCAGTTACTATCTATTTATTAAAGGACTCTTGGTTGGGTATCAGGCACTGGAGATTCCAATTTTTGTATACGTTGCGAAGCGATTTCTGGGCAAAAACAAAATGAATTGATACATTTCAAAACAAATCAAGAAAAAAGAGTGTGCAGAACCCTCAGTCCATCTACATCTAAGGACTGTCAAGAGACAAACACTCTGTTTGTGGTGAAACCCGTGTCCATGGGGACCAATATTGTTACCAAGCCTGTGGAATGGCTCCTTTATCTATCACTGCATTAAAATGAGATATGTTTCCCCTTCCCATGTGATACATTATCCCACTAAAGTCCTGTGACCCCCTTGTGGAGGAAGCAAGGCCAGTGCTATTGCATTCCTTTTCAAAGAGGGGGTCATAAGGTGAAAGAGTGGATTGTCTGGATCTTTTATTCCAGTAATCGGCCTTCCAGGCCAATGGCACCTATAGTTTAAAAAGTTCCTTCTGTGTGACAGTTCATTCAGGACACTAAGCAGGGAGGCCTGAAAGGGTGCAATGAAGACAACTCTATACACAAGGCCTGAAGTCTTGAATGACAGCTTAGCTACTTACTGTCTGTTTCACTTTTTTCTGGGCCTCATTTCCTTCACTTATAAAGTAAAAGGTTCAGATGAAGTGGTCTTGTAGGTCCATTCAAGCTGTATCTTCTACCTTCCTCCCTTGTAAGGGTGCATATAGGGCCAGGCCTTCATTTGTCTTTGCCCTGAGACACAGCAGTGGACACGGCAGGACTTAGAGCATGCGAGGGCAGCATGGAAGAAGCCATTGTTTGACCTTCATTCCCCAAGAAGACCATGACATCAGGGAGGTGATGCCATGATATGCAAGTGAACTGGATTTAAGTGAGGCAGGGCTGTGCAGAGTAACCAGCCTCACTTTCACCTCCAGAGCCATCTGGGTACAGTGGCTGGATATAGATCAGGATGACTGGAGATGACCCAGGATGCAGTGGGAGACCTTGACCAATGGTTGGGAGAAAGTGTTCAATCCAGCTTCAGACACTTACCAGCTGTGTGTCCTTGGGCTAATCACTTAACCTCTGTTTGTCACAGTTTCTTCATCTGTAAGATGAGGATAATAACAGAACCTATCTCCCAGGGTTGTTGTAGGACAAAAGGAGATAATATTTGAAGAGCGTGTGCTGTTCATTGAATTAAATGAGTAAGACAATGAATAAATGTCCAAGTAGAAGGCCATTTGCCATCACTCTGCCTTAGAGATCATACCATTTGCTATTTATCTGTCTACTCTCTATCTTCTCTTCCTTCTTCGATGACATTTCCATTGGCACAGAGAAGAAACAGAGAAGACATGCTGCCCCATTCAGCACTAGCCCACTTCAAATGCCTTTGAGGAGTCCCAGCTTTCAGGGGCTTGGGTCCAGGCTACAGCTCACCCTCACCTTGCTATGTGGTCCTCTCATGAATTCAGTGGGATAAAACCTGGTTAAGATTATATTGCAGACAGATTTCTCTGCACCACTGGCCTGCATTACTGCAGCCTGGCCACTGAGCCCAGCAATTAAAGGTGTTTATGAAGGTGATTACTACAGACAGCATCAGGCTATTCATCATTGGGTCTGATATTGTGTGTCCTGCACTGACTGAGGAGAGCAGGAGGGCTTCCTGAGGGTGACAGGACTCTGTGAGCTAGCAATTCTTGGGCATCCAACTACGGACAAAGAGGAGCAGAGAACAGAAAAGGACTTCCGAGGCCATCTTGGCCATGGCCCCATTTTACAGATGAGCAAAGTGAGACTTAGAGGCATTAAATAATATTCCTATGGTCAAAGCTGGAATTTGACCCCTGTTGCCCCAAAGCCAAATCCAAGGCTCTGAGGAGGACTTGGAATGTTTCCTACAGCCATGCTCAATGACACTGCACCACACTTTTTCTTTAAAATCCTATACACAGAATCATGAGACTAGGATGGGCATCAGACTGGAAGTACTCTTCAGACCAGACAACAGTTCCCAGCACATGGCAGCCTCTTAGGCAGAAGTTTCTCAAGGACCCAGAAATAGCTAGGCTTCAGAGAACCCAACCCAGGCAGTTGAGTTAGAGGCCTGGAGAGAGTGCTGGATTACCACAGACGTCATTGTCATTGTCATCATCATCATCAAATGAGACAGTGATTTTTAGCAGAACTAGAGTTCCCCTCCAAGCCAAGAAGGCCACCTCTGATGTATACTGGCTTGTGACATGGGGCAAATCCCTCAGCCTCTCAGTGATCTGCGGTGCTCTCAAAGGCTACATTGGCAGCAAGTTTCCTCACCTAGGAATTCCTTATACCAATGAAATCACAAGTCTGGTCCTTATCCCATAATATACATTATACGTATTACATAGACATATATTCAATACATTTACACATTTGTATAAATATATACATTTGTATACATATATATGCACACATTTATGTATATATAATATAATATAATATGAAATGAGATGAGATGATTATGATATGATGTGATATAAGCAGCTAGGTGACTCAGTGCATAAAGTACTGGGCTTGTTATTGGGAAGGCTCATCTTCCTGAGTTCAAATCTCATCTCAGTCACTTATTAGCTGTGTGATCCTGAGCAAGTCATGTAACCCTATTTGCCTCAGTTTCTCATCTGTAAAGTGAGGTGGAAAAGGAGATGACAAACCACTTAATGTCTTTGCCAAGAAAATCCCAAATAGGGTCATGGAGAGTTGGACCCAACTGAAATGACTAAACATGTATGTATATGTCTATATGTATATATATATATATATATATCATTGTATGTATCTTTATATATATATGTATGTATATATATGTATATATATATAATTTACATGTATATATTGTTCTTTTCAAGTTTGCAAAGTGCTTTATAAATATTTACTCCTCTGATTCTCAAAACTACCCCCTTAAATGGGCACCTCCATCCCACATCCCAACTGAGGAGCCTGAGGCCCAGAGATGAAGAGTCTGCCCAGGGACAGACCCAACCATGGGAAAACCATGTGCGCTATCTAAGCCTCACTTCTCTCATCTTTAAAATCTTTAAAACCAGAAGCATGACACTTGTAAATTCCCTCCCCGGATTGTTGTGAGGATTCAACATCTAGACCTGGAAAAACCCTCAGAGGTCATGTAGCCCAAACCCTTAATTTTACAGATGAGGAAACAGGTCTGGGGAGGCTCGTAATCACAGAAGGAGTAAGCAGTAAAGTCAGGCTCCACAGTCTTCTTGTACGTCTCAGTGTGAGCTTTCTGTTCCCCACATCCCACTCAGTTGCATGGATGATGTATACAAAGCTGTTTGCAAGTCTGAAAAGACCTATATATGTGTCAGCTCTTATTATAACCCAAACAAGATTTTTAATGCATTTTCCAAATAAAAACTTTTATTGGCTTTATTACAAAGCTGAAAGATGGGCTTTGGTTTGTGCCTGACCTCATCATACAGTCATATGTTAAAGGATACTGGAAATGAAATTATTGCATTGTTTGGCTCTCACCTGCAGGGGTGAGCATGCAAACCACCTCATTATAATTCCTCCCCTCCCCCACTACTTCTCTGACCGTTACTTTGGGTTATGTGGGTAGTAATCAGAATTGGACTCAATGATTTGGAGGCTCCTTTCCAGCTACAGATCCATGATACTGCAATCTCAGTTTTTTTTTTTTCTGTATCAAGCAAAATGACTGTCTTCCACATGATGGGGAGACAGCTGAGTCAAAGAAAATCAATCTCAAGTTCACACCTGAGGAGATGAGCTGAAAGGTGGTGCCAATGACAGAAATTATCATTCTGAAAAGGAACCAGTTGGGATGGGGTGGATAATGGACACAATATGAGACACATTGATCAAAGGATTTGAGCTCTAAAGCTGGGAGGACCCTCAGGAATCATCATTAACAACATCTAGTCACTTAGGTGGAGATGCCCAAGGCCTGTCAATTTGTCCTCTGCAGTGTCTCTCAAATATGTCCCCTTGTCTCCTCTCATCCTGCCCACACCTTGGTGCAATTAATAGCTGCTGGGAGGTCTGCTTCCCTCAAGTGTCTCCCCACTCTAGTCGATCCTCCATTAAGCCACCAAAGTGACTTTACTAAATCCCAGGTCATCATGTCCCACACACGCACACACACACACCCCACCACCACCACCCTAAAGAAATGACATTGGCTTCCTTTTGCCACCAATAGCGAATACAAAATCCTCTGGCTTTCAAAGCCCTTCATAACCCAGTCCCCTCATAGCTTTTTAGTCTTCTCACACCTTTCTCCCCAAAACCCCTTAATCCAGTGACACTAGTCTCTTGGCTGCTCCAGGAACAAGACATTCTATCTCTCTCAGCTCCAGGCATTTTCTCTGTCTCCCATGCCTGGAATGCTCTCCCTCCTCTACTCTGATTACTGACATCCCCGACTTCCTTTAAGTCCCTACTAAAATCTCCTTTTCTATAGGAATCCTTTTGCAAACCCTCTCAATTCCACTGCTTTCTCTCTTTTAATTATTTCCTATTTGTCCTTTATATAGTTTGCTTTGAATGTATTTGTTTGCATGTTGTCTCCCCCATTAGATTGTAAGCTCCTTGAGGGCAGAAACTGTCTTTTGCTTCTATTTGTATCCCCAGTGCTTAGCACAGTGCCTGGCATATAGTTGGAACTTAAATGTTTATTGAGTGCATGACTAAATATCTTCAAGGCAATTAGAGGTGTGAGTCTGGCATGTAGAAGAAAGGTTGATAGTGGCACTTAGCTAGGCAAAAGTGATCCTAGATGCTATGGGAGTGAATGCGCTTGTCAAGAGCAAAGTGTAGAGAAAGAAGAGAAAGGGACCAAGGATACCACCTTGAAGACCATCGACCTGTGGAAGTAAGGGAGACAACAAGGAAGCTGAAGATGGTGCTTAGACTGGCAGAAGTTAACCCGAGAGAAGGCTCCAGCCTTTCCCCTTTTAGAAAACTTGAATTTCCCTTCTCCAGTCCTGCTGCATCTCCCCAATCTCCATCATCTTTCACTGACAATGACTCTGAAGCCACATTTTCCATTGCAATAATAAAAATAATACTTTCTACTTCCCGGGTCCTATGACAAGCTCCCTTGGGGCATTTGAGTGTTCTCTTCCTCCCTTTTCTCAGATGTGTCCATCCATTCCCACATTTTGGGCATCAATGGATTCATAGGTTGCCTTCAGATCTGAAAGGTGAAGATCATATGCTTTAGGCTGAGAATACCCTTTGGAATGAAGGTTTATCACTTCTTAACACAATCAGTCCATTGTTATTTGAGGTTGACCATAAGGGAAATTACACCTCTGAAAAATTGCAGCATGAAACTTTATGAGACATAAATAAAGTCACAACATCTGTATCCTAATCACCTTTGACACAGAGTCCCATCAACAGTCCCAGGAGGAATCTTACAAATCGTATTTCACTGAATCTCAACTAAAGGAGTGAGTGTAACATCCAATTTCCCGACCTTCACTTGCTAAGTGCTGCTTGCTGGCTTTCATTCCTCACTAGGGTGTTGTGAATAAATGATTAGCTGCTGGTGCTGTTGGCTTCAATAGCTGTATCCCTAATGCTAAGGACAATAAAATAAACGTTTCTCTATAAATATGCATTATTAATCCACAGATACCATCTCAAAGATATTCCTGACAAGCCAAAGCAGATAATGAATTAATCTCATATGCATTGTTCTTCAATATTTCAAGATCTCTTCATAAAGACTCAGATAACAAAATTTTTGATTGCTTCTGATCAAAGCAATTACAGAATTTCAGAGGTGTAAGGTACCTCAGAGGGAATCTACTCAATCCATCATGGGTGAAGGGGGATTCCTCTCCAACAAGACCCAAAAATTGTCATATAGTTTTAAGACCTCCAGTGAGAGGAAGATCATGGCATCTTGAGTCAATCCATTACATTCAGACAATACTTATTGTTAAAAAGTGGTTCTTTATCTAAGTTGACCTAAATCCATCCCCGAGCATCTTTCCCCATTTCTCCTCATTCTGCCTTCTGAAATTGAAGAGACCTAAGCTAATCACCCTGCCCCATGATAGTCATTCAAATGTTTAAAGCCAATTATCTTGGCCTCTCTAAGTCTTGTTCAGGCTAAACTTCCCAATTTATTCAACTGATTTATTTAACTGATCTTCTTACATGAGCTCCTGAAGTCAAGGACTGTCTTGCTTTTGCCTTTGTTTCTCCAGGGCCCAACATAGTGCCTGGTAAAGCAAATGAGTTTTAATTAATTAGCTGATATGGAACAAACTTAAGGGCCTTCATTATTCGGATGCCCTCCTCTGGACACTACTCCATCCAATCAATGTCTTTCCAGAAATGTGGTCATGACATTCTAGATGAGGTGTGTCTGGGGTGGAGGTCAGTGGGAATCTCTTCTTATTCCTAGAAGCTATTTAATGCAGCTCAATATCCCAGGTATCTCCTTTTAAGCTCGTAATGTTGTGCCGAAAAAAAAGCAAGCGAGACCCGGATATCCTGGGTCTTGGGGGGTGCTACAGGCCACCCCCAAATCTCACTGGGGCCTCCAGAAATGTTGTGCCAAAAAAACCGAGTGAGACCCGGATATAAATTTTGAAGTGGATTTATTCAACTGCAACTGTTCAGAGTAAAGACTCAAATCAAACAGCCCCAAGCAGGGGTAGGGTCAGGGTATTTAAAGGGAAAAAACACAAACTGATTTCCATGGAGATGGGAGCACAAACTGTGGAGCAAGCTGGGGCAGGATTATTTCTGTGTAGATGGAGGGTAAACCGGAGGGGGCAGGGCACAACAGTAGTAGCCTAAAACCCACAAAATTTTATCAGATGAATAGCTGCTTAACCATGCCTCCTCGATCTTGGACTTGTAGAGTTGATTTTTTGAACCATAGTCTAAGACTTTACATTCATGCCTACCAGAATATACCTTATTCAATTTAGTCCAATATTCTAGCCCATCAAAATCTATTCTGACCTGTACTGCTTTGCCTCCCAGTTTTACTTCATGTAAAAATTTCTGCCTGTGGTTATAAGTAAAAATGGTCAACACTATGCCTCCAAGCCCAGATCCCTAGGGCACTCCATTACAGCCTTCTTTCCAATTTGACATGGAACCATTCATAGCTCCTTTCTGGCATCAAGCAATCAAATAGTTTGAAATTCTCCTAATTGCTATCCTTCCTATCACACTCTGCTTAAGCTGACCTATATAATGTCATCTCCACACATGGGTGACAAAGACAGATGTGTGACTTGAGTGGTACCTGACACTTCCCCAGTGAAAGGAAGATCTTCAGAAAGGACAGAATGGGAAATCTTTGGAGTCATGCAACTCTAGGCTATCCTCCTCTCCTCTGCTTCCAGGGCAAAGGTCCCTATTGTCAGAGATGGATGATCAATCACACCAAAGGGACTTCAAAGACATCAGCAGGTGGGGAGATATTTATAGAAGACTTGGGGAGCCCCTGCCTAGGATAAACAGCTTTTCTCCATAACTGTTCCTTCTGGCCATGATGGAGTGCTTTACCCTGGAATGGAGCTGATCTGGCGAGACATTTCCAGGCACCCAAAGCTCCCCAAATGAAGAAAGGGGAAGGTTCTAGAGTTTGCTGTTCAATTGAAGATGATAAAAGGTTGATGCTCCGAAACAAGAAAGCAATATTTCCGAAGCTCACTGAGAAGCTAGAGAAAATCCAGAGGCAGTGAAGGCGCCAGAGACCCCATGCAAGGATTACTTAAAGAAACTGGCCATTTATCTCCTTTAGCCATTATAAGAGCCCCATGGTGGGGATTTGTAAGGAGGCAATATGGTATAATGGAAAGAGCACTCTATTGGGAATGACAAGTAAAACTGATTTTGACCTCTGACTCTGCCCCATCTGGCCATGTGACGTTGAGCAGCCACATTGCCTCCTGGTGGCCTTGGGGGAATGTGGTATGGGCTGATTCCAATGGTCCTTTTCCATCTCTACTGTTCTGTGACCTGCTTCACACTACAGATGAGGACATTTATAATCAGAGAGAATTTTTTAAGCATACTTAATATCACCCAGAGGGAGTTAAGGGTAGGGAGTCCAGTCAGTCAATCAATAGTCAGTCAAGAAGCATTTCTTAAGCATAGGCATGTACCATTTGCTCTGCAGACTCTGTGGGCTAAGTACTGGGGATGCACCAGAAAAGAAGAGAGGTGGGGATTGGGAGCAAGGATGCTGTCTCTCTGCTGGGTCCAAGCTCGGGTCAGTGTAGTGCAGAGGAAAGGACACTGAGCCACAGGAGCTGGCTTCAGATCCAAAGTGTTTCACTGTCTAGGAGTGACAGCTTGGCCAACTCCCTGTCCTCTCTCTCTCTCAGTTTCCTCTTCTGCAAAATGGTGTAGGACTGATGATGGTCCCATTCAGCTCCTAGGCTCTCTAATTCTACAGGCATCCTTGCAGGCTCCAGTGCCCTGTCTCTACAGAACATAATCATGCTCAGCCCCAGAGACTGTTTTATGGTGGCTTTCAGGAGCTGCGTCCAAAGGTGCTTTACATAAGAAACATAATCAGAACAATAAAAGCTGATGCTCTAGCCATAAAACTCAATAAGCAATAAAGGCCACAGTATGTGTATCTGTACATGTGTTGAGACACACACATGCTCAGCCTCAGCTTCCAAAAGTAAGTCAGAAGAATTGATGATTCTTTCTTGCAAGGAACCCCAAATTTCTTTCTCTCCCTCTCCCTCCCCATCTCCCTCTCCCCTCCCCCTCCTTCCCTCCCTCCTCCTCTCCTTCCCCCCTCCCTCTCCCTCTCCCTCCCTCTCCTCTTCCTCCCTTCCTCCCCCCCATCCCTCCCTCCCTCTAAGACATTATACATGCCATCTTTGTAAGAATACAGTTGATAGCCCTACCTCATTCTGTAATAATGGAGCAAGGGAAAGAAGGAACCCTGGCCTAGGGGACAGAAAGGAAAGGCAATAGGACAGAGGACCCAGGCTCTAATTTCTCCTCCACCATTAACAACAACAACAAATCTCTTTCCCTCTCTCTCTCTATCTCCTTTTTTCTCTCTTCCTCTCTTGCTTCCACATCCTTCCTCTCTCCCTCCTCTCTTTTTTCCTACTTTCCCTCTATAACTTCTTCCCATTTTTCTAATTTTGCCTCATGGAACCAATAACTACAACTCTGGCACTGAGCAGACATCTTTAACCAAGGCCACTGGATTGGGTAATGGAACTCAAGAAAACTTGAGATCAAATCTAGCTTCAGTCACTTCCTAGCTGTGTGACCCTGAGCAAGTCACTCCAGTTTCTTTGGAGTTAATAATAGTACTTCCCTCCTAGAGTTGTTACAAGGATCGTATGAAATCATAATTTCAAAGCACTTAACATGGTGCTTGTCACATAATAAACACTGTATGTTAGTTGTTGTTGCTGTCGTTAATGGTGGCAGAGAAATTAGAGCCTGTGTCTTCTGTCCCCTGGCCAGGGTTCCTTCTGCTACTCTCAGCTGACTCACTCCCTACCCTCTCTCTTTCCTTTGCCCCATTATGACAGAATGGGCCAGGACCACCTACTGTATTCTTACAAAGAAAGCATGCATAGAACCTCAGAGTGAAGGATTTCATGTCAGGAAGATTAGGAGGATCCCAATCCCATCTCAGACACTCATGAGCTGTGTGACTGTGGCCAAGTCACTTAACCCCTCTGGGCCTCAAGTGCCTTCTCTATAAAGTACAGGTTGGCCCATAAGGCTTAGTATAATTTTGTGCCATTAAAGCTGAAAATGAAATTAAGACTTTTGGAACACCTGGTAATTTCAGGGACTTTAAGGTGCTTGTGCCAGTTTTCATGAGATTATAGAACTGCTAAGCTCACTGTCTTCAGGAAAGCTATTGGTGGATGGATCACCTAGATACATGTGGGATTTCATCACTCTGAAGTTCTATGATCCTAAGAGTCAGAGACTGTATGGCCCCCTGATCCTAAGTATCTGGATTTGATAGGTCAAATATGCCACCAATTCCATGATTCTAAAGGCCTGAGATTCTATTCTAGAATCCTCTGGGCCTAAGCATCTGAGATTGATTCTAGGATTCTGAGAGTCCAAGATTAGATAAGTTAAAATTCAATAATTTTTTGATTCCAAATGTTGAAATTCTCTCATTCAAACAGCATCTCCAATTCTACTGTGCTGAAGCTAAGACCCAAGTATTCTATTACTCTGCGTTTCTGAGTCTCTGATTCTATGTCACTTGCTCATTAGCTGGTGACCATGACATATCCATATTAGTAAGGAAGAATGTAGAGATATAAGAGCAAATAAGAAAGGAGACTTACTCTAAAGATGGGGGAGAGCTGGCCAAGTCTTCCTGACTGGAGATTTTTTATCGCATTAATATTGGAGCTTTTATTAATTTAGTGGGCTTCTTAATTAAAGCTTCGATGAATAATTGAAATAGCATTTTTGATTATGCTGAAGTTGGGGCCATTTTCAGTTGTAATTGTAACTAATAAATTAGTGAAATAGGGAAGATGATGAAATTCCATCTCATGGGGGAAACTCATAATTTCCAGAATTTATCTACATGTCATTCAGAAGATTTATGTCGAAGGAAAGAAAAAGTAGAAGAAGAAGGCCAAAGTCAAGTCTGACTTACCAGCTAAATCCTCCCCATCAGTGTCTCTTAGAATCCTGGGCACTGAAAGAAAGAAATGAAATGGAACATGCTTTCTTTTCATCCCCCACCTTACTAAACATCCCCACCACCTCCTTGACCTGCCTCCCCCTGTCCCAATGTGGGTTCTGGAAGTCCACCTGTCCTTCAATGCTCTCCCTCGGTGATTCACTCATCCTACTCCCAAGCATGTACTCTATATTCCAAACTGACCTGATAGCACCTTGCCATGCACAATATTCCACATCCCACCTCCACACATTTGCACAAACTATCCCAATGCCTGGATTGCACTTCCTCCTCTTGCCAACCCTTCAGAATCCGAAGGCTTGGTTCATGTTTTGCCACATACAGGAAGCTTTTCCTGGTTCCTCCCCACAGCTGTTAATGATAACTCCTTCCTCAGGTGACCTAGTACCTAGTGTTGATGTTGCATGTCCCAAGAGAATAAAAGGGTCTCAAAGGCACAGAATTTTTTTTTCTTTTTGATCCCCAAGGGTAGCACAGGGCCTGGCACATAGCAGGCCTTTCATCTACATTTATTCAAATGCCTGAATGAATTCTTTTAGACAGCATGTACTCATCATGTACAGTTTGCAAGGCCTTGTGCTTGGTGCCTAGAAGAGATGGAAAGTTTAGAGAAGGCATGGCCCTTGCTTTCCTGGATTGTGAGGTCTATAAGGCAACACAGATGAATATCACACATGATAGCAAACTATCAGCACACCAGAGTTGTGCAATTATGGTGTTCTGAGAGGTCTAAAGGCAAGATTCAAGGAGGAAAGACTTCTCGGAGGGGGAGTAACCAGAACTTAACTTTAAAGGTTACACAAATATTTAATAACTAAGGAGGGTAAGGAAGGGCATTTAAGGCATTAGAAACAGTGTGAGAAAAGAATTTAGGCAGGAAGTATCTAGGTATCCTTAGCGTATGAAGAACAGATTAATTGGATTAGAGCCTAGATTTCTGGAAAGAGTCAGGAGATAATCCTGGAAGGAGAGTTGCCTCATTTGAGAGAGCTTTGAGTGCCACAGAAAATTTGGAAGTTAGTATCATCAAATGGGACATTCCCCTTGATGTTGCTCCAAGTAATCTTGCCGGGATTCAGAGCTTTAGCTCTTTACTCATCCGGCCCCTAAATCTCCCCTCCCCCAAGGGAAATTTTTTTCCTTCTTTTTCAGATCAGAAACATGCCACAAAGAAAAATGGAATCATATCAAGAGAATGATCAGATTTCTTCCCAAGCCCTGTCTTGGAGAGTCATCACTGTGTTCCTTTGACTAATGTGGCAACGGGATGCTGACTTTAGCTAGACTGACCCTCAGTCTCTGGTCACACACTCTGCCACTGGGCCCAGAATCAAAGAGTTTCTAGCCTGGGAGAGCCAGCCAGAGCATGGCTTCAAAGCTTGGGCCACTTCTGCCATGACACAACGAGCCATCAGAAGAGTGCAATGAAAATGATCCTATTAGTAAGAGAAATAGCTAACACCCATATGGAGTCCTAAGGTTTACAAAGCCTTGGTGCATCTTCTCCTGTTTGGGCCACATGATAACCCTTCTAGGTCAGTGTCCTTATTATCACCATTTTACTAATGAGGAAAATGAAGCCAGGACAAGTTAGTTAGTTGTCCATAGCCATAAATCTAGCAGATATCTGAAACTAGATTCGAACTTGTTTCTTCATGACTCCAGAGCCAACCTTCCTTCTATTGCACCATGTAGTTAACTGCTTCCAGCTCAGGTAACAGAGGGAATGATAGGCAATGCACTTCATGACAGCATCATGTGCTTCTAAATGGTAGGTTCCAGTTTGGGGAAAGTAGCTGGAAATCCCATTCATTCATGACTCTGCTTCTTAACCTAAGTGGATGCACCTTGGACACCTTAACCCCAAGAAGTCTGAGACTGGACTCATCATCATCTTCTCCAAACCTTCCCCTCCCCTCCATCATCTCTAATTCTGTTAAAGGTAGCATCCAACGCCCAACTCCCTGTACTCATAAGCTTTAAGTCACCTCTAATTCTTCTCTTGTCCTCACCCTACACACTGACAGTTGTGAAATCTGCCTGCTTTTCATGGAACGAAAGATTCAATATTTGCAAAATATAGTCACACTTTCCTCTCACACACCTACCATGCCAGTTCATGCTTTATCTCTGCTTGCCTGTGCAGTCTCTCTGCAGCTGGTTTCTCCCCTCTTCCACCTCTATTCCATCCAACTGCCAAAATAAGCTTACTTATGCACTGTGATCATGTGACTCCTCTCCTTAACAAATCCTTCAATGCCTCCTTCCCTTGCTTACCAAATAAAGTCTAACCTCACATATCAACATTCCATCCCTCTATAAATTGGCTTTCTATACCTAGACATTTGGCCCTTTTATATGCTCCTCATTGCAAGGAAACTCAATACCTCTCCTATCCCTGACTCCTGCTACTTTGGTACCTTTTGGGGCCATTCTCTGCACTTGAAATAGACCCCAGCCCCATGTGTTGAAGTCCATTTTTTTTCCTATGAGGGTCACCTCAGCTGCCACCTCCATTGTGTTCTCCCTGATGACATAAGATGATAGCAATTTTGTTCTCCTTCTAGGGTCTCATAGCACTTTGTATTTTTTTTGTTAGGTTGGGTGAAAACATTAGTGAAAATGCAAACATCTGGATAAGGAAAGTCATGAAAACATATAGACAGCTGCAGCTGTTAGTGATGGCCGATATTTCCTAGGTTAACATCTTTAATATATTATGTATATGTGTATGTGTGTATGTATACACACACGTATATATGCGTATGTATATGTATGTGTGCATATACACATATGTATGCATATTATATACATGTGCATATGTGTATGTATATGTACATGTATGTGTGTCTATACATATACATATATATTTATATATATACATATATATATATATGAAGATTCAAAACCTGCAAAATTGAACTGTATCTTTTTTTCCCCTGTAACCCAACCCTCGTCCAGTGTGTCAGTCAACAAATATTCCTGAAATGTCTATGTTCCAAACACTGTGCTAAGCACTGGGGATTCAAAGAAAGGTCAAAAACAGTCCCTATCCTCAAGGATCTCACAGTCTAATGGAGGTGACAATGTGCAAACAACTATGTATGCACAAAATAAATATAGGTGAATTTGAGAGAATCTCAGAGGGAGGACATTAAGAAGACAGGAAAAGACTTCTTGCAGAAGATGAACCTTTAGCTGCAACTTGAAAGGAAGCAGGGATTCTAGGAGATAAAGATTAGCAAGTTGCAGCCATGGGAGAGAGTTAGAGAAAATTCTCAGAGTTGGGAGATGGATTTTCTTGTTTGAGGAATAACCCAGAGGCCATTGTCACTGGATCTCAGAGTGCATGGAACAAAGAAAGATATAAAATAACTAGAAAGGCAGGAAGGGTTTTAAAATCCAAATAGAGGATTTTGTATTTGACCCTGGAAATAATAGGCAGCTACTGGTATCTATTGACCATGGGAGGTATAGAGAACACCATAACCTCAGGTTCACAACCCCAGAGTCAAAGGACCCTTGATTTGTAGGCAGAAGGAGCCTCCAAGGCCTGAGTTCAAGCCACCCCTCATTCTGGACACTTTCCTCTCCTTCACACCCTCATCTAATTGGTTGCTAAGTCTATATCCCTAACATCTGTCATATCTGTCTCAGATGGATACAATGATAGATCCATGACAGTATGAATATAAATCTATGCTATATGTTCAGAGTGGAATGGCAATCCTTGAGGCACTCTCTTATGTTTCTCCTTGGAGCTGTAGGACCTAGCCATGTCCTGACCCATAGTTTTTGCTTAACATGTGTTGGATAAAATGTGTGCATGAATTGAGTCCCTGGATTTTTGTGATGGGACATGTCTAGAATGGAGCATTAAGTGTATGGAAGACGGGGCATAGAGAAAGAATGCTGTGGTCAGATAGATCAAGTTATTTTAGGAGGTAGTGGTGGGAACCAAAGGCTACAGGGAAGAGTAGCTGAGGCAAAGGGACTGGTGATGAGTAAAAATACAGGTATATCAAGCTAGAGAAAGCCATGTATTTTATGTTATGGCCCTAGCTCAGGATGCTTGAGCTGTGAGGTGTGGGAACATGGGTGATAGGAAGGTGGGCGTGCCTTACTGGCATGCTTGGGGCCCTCGGATCTCTGACTCTGGGTTAAAAGCCCTCCCTCGCAGCAATAGTGTCACTGTGGAGCAGGGATTAACAAGCCCTAACAGATGGTGCCTATCTCATTGATACATTTCTGAGTCCTCAGCAGCATTCACACAGGAAATGGAGGGGCAGGGATCAGGGTCAGAGCTTGGAGAGTGATTGAGATCCATGTGACTGCTGGCAAATTGAGAACATTTCCCCTGTATGTATCATACTTCCTGGTGTACATGTTCTCTGCCCCCACACCACACCCACCCCACTGCCTCATATGAATTGGCTCTAAGCACATTATAAGTGCCATGTAAATGAATCGTGCACTCAGTGAGTTACATTTCAAGTGAGGTCAAGGCAATATGACACTGGAGAACCTCAATTTGTAATTATATCAATGGTGTCTTGAACTCAAGCCGGTCATTCTTTTTGTTTGTTTTTATTCCCATATTAGTCATTTTACGAAAGAAAACACAGACCCCCAAAAATCATGAAAAAAAGAATGAAAAATAGTGTTTTGATTTGCATTCAAAGTCCATAGTCCTCTCTCTCTCTCTCTCTCTCTCTCTCTCTCTCTCTCTCTCTCAGTCTCTCTCTCTCTCTCTCTCTCTCTCTCTCTCTCTCTCTCTCTCTCTCTCTTGCTCTCTCTCTCGCTCTCTCACTCTCACTCTCGCCCTCGCTCTCTCACATTTTTCTTCACCAGTCCTTCAGAATGGCCCTGGATCATTGTCATAATATGAGAGTAGCTAAATATTTCGTAGCTGATCATCACACAGTGCTGCTGTTACTGTGTACAATGTGCTTCTGGTTCTGCTCACTTCACTCAGCATCAGTTCGTATAAATCTTTCCAGGTTTTTCTGAAATCAGTCTGCTCACCATTTCTTATAGCACAATAGGATTCCATTACAATCATATGTCACATCACTCATTCTTGAAATAACTTTCATCTAAGTAAGACATTGATAAAATCCCCCAGAATGTTCAATTTGAAGCTCATGATTTTTATTACAACTGGAGGTACCTGAAATCCACATATTCCTTTCCTCTTAACTTCAGCTCCACAGAAGCAGTGCTCTGGGCTTGGGGAGTTCTGCTTCATGTTGGTGCTTATCATTCTTTTTCTTTTCTCTCCTGCTGACCATCATGAAATAATCCTCATTTTTCTTTGAATGGGAGAATTCATGGAGCTGAAAGTTAGAAAGATGCAGCTCATTCACGCCACTGCTGAGATTCAGCTGATATGAAATGTGTTGCTGACATAGAAATAGCAAATTTTCAAAGATTGTTTTTAAATGGAATTTATGTCATCTTCAAATGACATCAATGATTCATTAGGAAAAAGGGTTAAACAATGGCATTTTCTAAAGTTTCCTCTTCATATATGGCTACTTCATCACTGATTGAAAATGATGAAAAAGAAAGTCTTAAAAGCATAGCGTCTGGATGCCTCCTTGTCCAAGTCGTATCCTAATCGCTGGAAGGCTGTCCCTCCTCATTCTTGCTTCAGAGGATCCCTCATCTTTCCTAATTCTCCCTACCTGGTATTAGCATTCTCAGCCTCTTCAAATTACTTGGTACTACTTTGACTAAATGTCTATATGTTGTGTCCATCTCCACAGACCATGAGAGTGTAAGCTCTTTGAGGGCAGGAAAGTTTTGTTGGGTTGTGTAGCCTTTGTATCCCCTATACCTAGCCCAGTGGCCTTCACATAGGGGAAACAATAAATATTTGTCCAATTTAATTCATCTGAAAAATAAATTATATATACTTTAAAAGGTTATAAGTCTACATTCTCAAGAGGCAGATTTGAGGAGTGAGAGAATTCCAGGCACAGGAGACAACCAATGCAAAGGCATGAAGATGGGAGCTGGAATATCATATGTGAGGAATGGCAAGTGGGCTAGAATGGCCAGCTTGTAGAGCGTATGAAGGGGAGCAATGTTTCAGAAGATTAGAAAGGAAGGAAGGGGGCAAGATATGAAGAATTCTAAATGCAAAATGGGGATTTTTGCTTAGGAAGCTATCGTTTTTATTGTGCTTCAAACTGTTGTGAAAAGCAATGCTGAAAACCAAATATGTTAAATAAACAAATTGCATTAAAAAAAAAAAAAAAGAAAATCACTCTGACAGCTTTATGGAGGATGGATTAAAGTGGGGAGTGATTTGAGGAATGGAGACCTATTAGGAGTCTATTGCAGGAGTCTAGGCAAGAAGTGATAAAGGGCCTAACTATGGTGGTCTGACATGAAAGAAAAAGGCATATGTGAGAGATGCAGAGAGAGAAATTATATTTGACGACTGATTATATATAAAGGGTAATAGTTAAGATGACACGGAGGTTATGAACACAGGTTTTGGAAAGGTGGTGGTGCCCCCAGTAGTAACAGGTAAGTTCAGAAGAGGGGTGTCTTTGAGTTGGAGGCGATGTGGAAAATGAGATCCATTTTGGAAATGCTGAATTTGAGATGTCTATGGCATATCCAGCTTGAAATGTTCAATAAGCCATTGGTGATGCAGGCCTGACTCTCAGGAGATGGACTGGCACTGGTTCTCTAGTCTAGGAGTCAACTGCACATAGTGGGTAGTTGAAACTGTGAGGGATGATGTAGCAAAGGACCTTGTAATGAAATGAATTTGGAACTGAGGTATTGATTATGTAGCAGAAGCTGGAAGTCATAGTAAAGGGAGTGCTGGTCTTGAAATCAGAAGAGCTGATTTCTAATCTAGCCTCAGTATATTAGGAGCACTCTCATGCTTAGAAAGTGACTTCATTTTTTTTCAACATCAAGTTCTACATCTGTAAAATGGGGCTAATCACAATTACTTCATAGGGCTGCTGTAAGGATAAAAAGAGATAACACGTGGAAAATTCTCTTAAAGCACTAGAGAAATGCCATCTATGTGGATGGTGAAGATGATGATGGTGGTGGTGATGATGATGATGGTGGTGGCAATGATTTATTGAGATTATGATAACAGATGAGAGGCCCAAGTACTGATCTGACATCCAAAGACTACTAGGATAGACCTCCATACTTACCCATAGTTAGACCATATGGGAATTCTTGTGTTCAGTTCTTTGTGTCATGTTTTAGGAAGGATAATGATAAATTTTAGTGTATCTAAAGTAAAATGACCAGGGAGGTAAAAAGAATAGAGAATAGACCATAGGAGGATAATTTGAAATGGGGATGATTTCACTGGAAAACAGAAGCCCTTGGAAACCGGTGGGGGGGGTGGGGAGAGGAGAAAATCTACTTTTTAGAAGATAAGCAATCATAAAGAAGAGAAATTAGACTTGGTTTGCTTGATGTCAGAGGGCAGAACAAAAATAATGGAGGCAAGATACAAAAAGGAAGATTTTGGCTCAATGCAAGGGAAAATTGTCTAGCACCAGGAGCTGTCCAAAATTGAAATGAAGTCCTTTGGGCGGTAGAGGGTGTTCCCCCACATTCTTGTTGTTTGCTAGTTCAGAGATGTTGGAGAAGAGATTGCAGTTCAGGTATAGATTGGGTTGAGTGTCATCTGAGGCCCCTTTCTAGCCTGAGAGTCATAGTTACTTTTTAAATTTTGATTCTGTGATCTTTCGGTAGACTGAAGAGAATGGGAAAGAATCATTCAGGATAAGAGGGAATGTGTTCACCCCCAATGGAAGAAATATCCACTTATAAAATAAGAGGTTCATCGAGGTATCTCAAAGTTGTTGTTTTTTTTTTATTCATTAGCTAAATATTTACCTAAAGCAAGGATCCCTTTTGTTCTCTGTGGCAAAAAGGAAAGAGTAGTGGAGACCTGACTTATGCACTATTCTTGGCTCTGCCACTTATTAGTTGTGAGAATGTGAAGTGATGTAGTAGAAGAAAGAGAGCCCTGGACTTGGAGTCAGGATGACTGGATTCAAATCCTGCCTCAGACTTTTAGTTGCTGAATGATGCTGTGCAAAAAATTTAACTTCTCTATGATTCAGTTTCCTTATTTCTAAAATAAGAGTCTTGGACTCAATGACCTCTAAGATATTTTAGTCAGTTTAGACCTTCCAACTCTAAATCTATGGTTTTTTGATCTTATGACTTTCCCTATCTGGGCTTCAGGTTCCCAAAACATAAAATCAGTAGAGTGGGCTTGATCATGTCTAACATCCTTTTCAGCTGTAAAAGAAAAAAAAAAGCAGAGATGGCACTTATACAGTATATGACAGATTACTTCACTTAAAACCACATAGCAAGGTCAATAGTACCACTTTTATCATGTCCATTTTAAAGATGAAGAAAGAAGGAATTAAAGAGTTTCCTTGCTCCAAACCACACAATTAGGAAGTGTCGAAGTCAGAACCCAAATCCACATTTTCTTATTCCAATGGCAATTTCCTTCCTAATACAGAAAACTACCTCGATAATGTTTGAGATTACAAATCAGACAACAGACAGGCAATAAGTAGTTATCAAGAAGTTACTTTATATCAAGCACCATGTTCTTCTCCTTCCCAAACAGGCTTACCTCTCCCCCAACAGTTCCCATGCTCTCCGTTATCCTCCCCTCTGAAAAGCAAGATTGAAATTAAAGTTTAGCTTTAGTGAAAATATCTACAAGGCTGACATTCCTCTACTTGTCTTTTCAATTATCCAAGGTAAACTTTAGGAAATTGGAAGGTTTCACATTGTTTATAAAAATGCCATACACTCTCTCACTCTCTCACATACATACGACAAACTCACACCAAGAGCAATATTTCATTTACATAACATCAAAAGAAATTAAATGAAATATAAATTCTTAATTGGGATGCTGGAAAAACAGAATGAACATTAATTCCATGTTAATAAATTGGGTTTGACATTTACAACTTCATTAAACAATGAAACACATTCACAGTACATGTAACTCAGCCCAACAAAGGCCAAATTAAAATCCAGTCCTGTGCTTAAGTTATGGCAGAATTGTGAAATAGATTTGAGAAAGATGCAGGTCTGTAAGGGGAATCAGGACTTGATATTAATGACCTTGACACACAACCTGGCAAGTAACCAACATTCTGTCCTTCAGTAACTCATTAAACCCACCATTCCTGTGCCCCCCACTCACTTTCCTATCCTAGAAGAGGCACCAGTGGGAATACAGAGATAAACAGGCTACAATGCTGATGAAAAGCCTTTCTCAGCACCTGGAGAGGAGACATCCACTTGTGACTTTGCCACAAGTGAGAAGGATTTTTCATGAGACAGAGAGAGGTCCAGTCGATTAAGTAGTTGTGGAAGGTGGGGAGGATTAAATAAGTCATCAGGAAACTTGGGTGTGAGTCTGAGCTTGACAGCTAATTGTACCACCACAATAGAGTGATTTAATTTCTCTGAGCATCAGTTATCAGGTCTATAAAATGGGGATGCATGATCATCATTATCTTTTGTTTGTTTGCTTTGGACATGTGCTTTCCTCTGCAAAATCCTAGGTCAAGCCTTCATTCTAACAGGGAGCTTATTCTCTGGAAGACTATGCCAGCAGAGCCCAACATCTGGGGGGTTGTACCACCTTGTAAAGGCTTTGAGGATAGTTCCCACAATGGACTGTGTCTGCTTTCTGAGGACCAGCCCCTTCAAGTGAAGAAAAGCTAATCACAGTCTCTTAGTGATAGATAATTTGCCCAAAGCAACCTTTCATGAAACATACATGTTTGTGTGTATGTGTATGTGTATGTGTATGTGTATGTATATGTATATGTATATGTATATGTATATGTATATGTATACGTATATGTATATGTATATGTATATGTATATGTATGTATATAACTGCTTTGTGACTTAGGCAGACCCCCTTCAGTTTCTACAATGACAGAGATAGCGTGGTAAGAAAGGGGTGGTGTGGGGAAGGAAGATGTTAAGAATTGCCATGTTTTTAGAGCATAAACTAAACCTTGGCTAGTGACACTCTAAATGTGGAATCCTTTTACAATCATCATTGCATAGTCACTCTCCTGGAGGAATGGCACAGGACCAGTCCCTATATTCTCTTTGTAAATGAAACTAGGAGGAAGAAAGAAGTTTCAGGCAAAGGGACATAGATTCTCCTTAGAGAGCCACAGAAAATACGGTCCAATGTATTTTTTTCCTACATCCTGAGGACAATAAGAAATATAATTTCTGTAGGATGTTTAAATTAATCTGACATTTTGAAATGGATTTAAATGATCATGGATTTTGGAGATTCTGATGCTTCAATCTGGAACTTTATTAACACTTTTTAAAAATGAGATTAAATAGTGTCAAGATAAACACTGGCAACTGAAGACCTGTATACCTACTTTCCCAGCTACATGATGTATTTGCTTGCTTATGATAAATAATTCTGAAAAGATCAAGATAAAAATAGTTACACCTCAATGTACCAAAGTTGGTTACAAAGAATGAAGGGCTAGAAAAATGTATAAAGAATTCAGAAAGATACTCCAAATTAAATCACCATGCACAATGATATTTGGAGTCTTCAGTGCAGAGGTGGGAATAGATAGCTGAGGATGGAGAAAATATGTATGAGGAAATGTGTCAGGAATCAGAAATGAGGAAGGCTTAAATCTGATAGGCTACATCAAAGACATACCCCTGTATCAAAGATATTTCCTTAGAGAAAAGGGTTATTAGGGACTGGAGATGTTGAGCACAAGAGAACATCACAACAAACAAACAAATTAACAAATAAATACTATGAAAAGATGCTCAAAAATTGATTATTTTTAAAAGCTAAGAAAATATCCCTTAGTGGTATAGAAGTCATCCCTCAATCTTCTGTGTACTCTCAGGCCAACAACATATTAAAGCAAATATCAGATTTAACATAAACCTAGAATAAAGAAGAAAAAGAAAATAATATGCCACATACTTGAAACTACTCAATCTTGCTTTGTTTAAACAAGGTATTGATAACGAAAAATGCTATGTATGGTAGAAATACCAACTGCGCTTATTTTCATTTCATATGAAAGCTTAGCAATACAAATCAATTGTCAAAGCCAGGAGATTAAAGGGGCCTAAAAAAGTGTCTTGGTTATCAAATGTGCCTTATTTTATGGGTTGAGCAAGATGGCAACCAGAGGCAATGCTGGTCTAAAACCTAAACTCATTTGTAAGGTCTTGCTAAGAAGGATGTTTGAGACCATAAACAGTATCATTTTGTAAAGCAAAGAAAAGCAGCAGAAGGCAAAACCAGTTTGCAGCTCATGGAGAAACCCAACATCATTCCAAAGGTATTGAAGGATGAAAATGGTTAGATAACAAACAGAAGAAAAATGGAGGTGATCTGAAAATATTTTACAACACACTATCAAGGGCAGGGAAGTCACCACACTTGGACTCTGCTATCACGGTCTCAAATGTGCCTATGGGAGATGAAAGATAAAGATGGGAAAAGCCACTGAATTTTATCAAATGTACACAGAGGAGGTCCATGCTGGAAGTGACCAAACAATGGGAGCTTCAGGGCATCAATTCACGTGGTATCTTAAAGAGAAGAAGACACTAAAAGGTGTGGGAAAAGTCTCATATTGACATAGAAACATATTAATATAGAACATATTAATATAGAAAGTGATGACAAAGAACGTAACAGCTTCTGACCAATATTCCAACTTTTCCATCTACACGCAATTTTTATGAGGCACATTTCTATATATATCTAGAATATTTGCAGTGAAGATATTAGCAGAGAACAGGTTGGCTTTACAGGCACTGGGCCAAGATGGACCCTATCTTTACCCTCACATAATTGACTGAAGGATGTACAGAATCGGTGACTATCAAAAAGAGATTGGTTTCAGTAGAGCGAAATGCTACCTTAAAGACTTTGCTCCTACAAAGCACTTCCCAGGTAGATATCAACATCAGACAAGATTTCGTGAATATTATAACAATAGAAAAAACAACCCTGTACAATTAACCCCTTGAACACTGACATCAGAAAGAACATAATAGAGGAAGACATTTGATATTTGCCAGACTGATGGAGGAGATCATGTGCAGAGTGTAATTTGAGAACTGATTCTCCACAAATAGTGAGGTCACCCAGATGCTCCTGCTGGTGGACGACATTAGTTTCATCAAGCTCTGGAACACTGAAGAACATCCCAGAGGAGAAAATGTAGCCATTCAAAAGAGTTTGATATAGCAAGTCACCAGGAAAGACAAGTGGAAGAAGAATGGCTATCGTCCATATTATGGCATGGAAATGGATGAACAACATATAGACATTGTGTAGAAGTATAAATATTTGGAATAGATAGCATGGATGGAAAAAGCAGTGGACCCATATTTAAACTAGAGGAGCAAAGCAGGTTGGATAGCCTTTAGGAAATTGCAGAGCTCCTATCAAAGGACGTTAAGACTCTGGATGTCTCCCAGAAGAAAAGGACAGTTTTTTAATGGTAATATGCTAATAGTATATTTTAATATGGCAATAAGACATGAGACATGAGTTTGAAATTGTCATACAGTGCATAATGAAAGACATGTGCTGTAGATGAGAAAGCTAAGACTCAGAGATTAAGTTAGTTGCCTGTGATCACTCAGCTACCAAATTTTAGAGACAGAATTCAAACCTAGGTCTTCTCAATGCCAAGTGCAGCTTTCCAGTCCCGTGTTTCCTCCCCAATTTAGTCCTGGTTATGCTCCTTTGGCTAATCTGTGGAGTATTTCAGTGAGTGGATCAGCATGAGAAGCTGATCTTCAAAGACAAATCCCAATCTGAAGCCAAGGATCCTATGAGCGTGTAAGCCAATTAGTTAATAATTCCATACCTAGGCTATTGTTTGACTATCTACCTCAGCTCCCAAAGACAAGACTGAAGAAACAATTCATGGGATGGGATTGCAGAAATTCTAGCACAAGCACCATCACTGTGTTTGCTGAGGAATCACAGGCGCAATCTGTGGTGGGGACTTAATCATATAAAAATTGCTGACATTATTCAGAGGCAAATTGAATCACTAGAATATGATGCTGGGGATAAAGGGAGCTCTACTCAGCAGACTGACAGGCTATACTAACCCCACCACCACCAACAAAACTGCTCAGTGATCTGCCAAGGAGATGGCAATGAGCAACCCTCTCCTTTGCAGATGAAGTCCAACCAAAGTGGAGCCAAATAGCAGTGTTTGCCTTAGCCTCTGGGTCCATATCAAGCCCAATACTCCTGGGCTACAAAAATTTCACCCTCATCAGGATGGCTCAGTGTACAAAACCATTATTACACACATTCATTCAACAAATATTTAATCACTGGCATCTACCATGTGCAAGATTTTGTGACACTTGCTGAGTGAGGTGCAGAGAAAATGAGCATGGGACCCCTACCTCAAAGAGAGAAGATCTTAGTACAGCAACAAGACAAGACAAATCTCTGGCCAATGGGCAGAGGAGAAAGGGACAAGGAAGAGGCAGGAAGGCACTGAAAACAACTTTGCTGTTTGGTAGAAAACAGCTGAAAGGGGAAGCAGCATGTTCTAGCGGATGGGATACGAGGTTTGAAATGCGGAAGAAATGGATCCAAATCTCACCATTGACACTTACTAGCTGTGGGGTCCTGGGTAAGGCTCTTAAATTTTCAATGTTCCATGCAATTTTCTAGGACGGGAGTGAGGAACCCACCACTGCTCTAGGACTATAAGTTACTGCATTAGTGAAAGGAGCTTCTGCTCCCAGAGTTCCACATACGAGGACAATCAAAAGTCAAACTCTACAATTAGTAAAAACACACAAAATCAATTTTAAAAAAAAAAACTGAGGGCAGCTTCAATTTCCATTATGATTTTGACAAGAATCTACTAATTGAAAAGCAAAGGATAGTGGTACAAGGAGCCCCAGATAACTGGATAAAACAGATAACCTCCTCCAACCCCCAAAAGGAGTCAAGAAATCCTAGTATAAAAACAGTGCTGAAGAGCCTCACAGGAAAGAAAACCCAAGTTCTGCAAATAGCAAGCTAACTGTGGCAGCTAGCAGGGAGAAGTTGGGGTTTCAAGCCATAGGACACATAGGATCTCATTTCCAGGAATTATGAAGAGCAAGCAAAATACTTCTGGGTCAGGTAGAGATTATGTTCTATTTGTTTCTGTCCCTTACCAAGTACCATTGGCATAATCATAGCGATCTCTCTACTAGAGGATATGACTCTACAGGTAAGACAAAAGAAGTGGTCTCTAGTAAAGGGTCAGAGAGAGGAGAAAACGTCATAGAGAACCCTAACCCTAACTCCTTTTCAGGGGTTTGGAGGTAGCCACATACCAAAATGCTGTGGACAATGCAGACATGTCCTATATTCTGGGGTGCCAAGTTGGGATAGGACTGAGTTTTCTGAGAATTTATCAAACCTAACAGCCATGGCCCACTTGCTGACACAACAGAGGCTATAAGATCAAAAGAGTTTTAACCTTAGAATAGAGGATAAGAGAGAAAACCTCTGGATACTGTCCAAAGAGAATACTGAAGAGAGCAGACCTTATGACATAGTAGGAAGAAAATAATTGGAGAAACCCAAAAATGCCGAGAAGAAAATATCGAAGATGCCAGTCAGAAATAAAACTTATGGACTCATAAAACTATGTGCAAAGGGAATAAGTATGAGACATTTTTAAATGTAAGCTCAAATCTGAATGTAAGGAAGAAAATTTAACCTCAGAGAAACGACTGCAACCTGGTGGGATGGTTCTGATAAATGAAATCTGATTAAGGGCATGGTGTCAAAGCATTGTTTATGAAGACAATGTACTCTTGAGAAGAAGTAATGAGCTGTAAGTCGGAAGCATTCCAATAAGGATCTAAAGGGAGCTTTTGGTTCCAATTCTTCTGCCTGGCATTCAAAGATCCCTATAGTCAGGTACCTCTTGGCCTTTGTACCTTTCTCTCGGATTGCTTCTCTATAGGTTCTCAAAGCTCTTGTAAAATTGTGTCACTCTGTTGACTGAAACACGACCATCCCCACTCCATTGCTTTGCTCAGTCTATTTCCTATGGCCCTTTCTGTAATCCAAAGCCCAATTCAAATGCTGTCTCCGACAGGAAGTCTCCATTAATACCTTCTCTTGGGAATAATTCTTCAATATTCTGATCTTATCTTTTTTCCCACCTCTCTAACACTAGTCTCATTTCTGCTGCTTGCTCTTTGTGTGACCTCTGGAAAGCCATTTAGCCTTGTGGGGCTTCCGTTTCTTCATTTATAAAATGAAAAGATTCAATATAATATCTCTGAGTTCTCTTCCAGGTGTAGCTCTAAAACGATATGATCACGTGATGTATATATTGCAGTTAGGACACCCTAGTCTATAGTGTTCACTCCAATATTTTATATCAACTTTTCATCACCTTACACAAGAACAGGAAACTGCACACAGTCAGCATTTAACCAATATGTGTAAGTGAATTTAATCGAACAAATGGAAATTTTTTTCATTGTTAGAAAGTTCTTTCTTTGGGGCTGATGTCAATATCTTTTTAAAAAATAAATTGTATTGATATGGATTTTTTAAACTTCCCTTTCCTCCCAAAGACCCATCCCTTATAACAAAGAATTAAAAAGTATGTGGGAGAAGGGGTGGACTTCAACAACAACAACAAATACATCAAAAATTCTGATTATTTTATGTGCTATTATTCATCTCTAGCTCCTATCCTCTTAAGGAAGGAAAAGAAGGGTTGCTTTTTCCACTCTCTTCTTGGAAACTAAGCTTGGTCATTCTAATTTGGAAACACTCTATTTCAATGAATATGTTGTTCTTTGTATTTATGCTATTGCAGTCCTTGGGCATATTGGTTTTTGTTTCCTGGTTCTACTTACTTTGTGTTGCATCAGTTAATCTATGTCTTCTCCAGCTTCTCAGTATTCATCATAAGTGTTGTTTCTATTAGCTTAGGAGTAGTTCATTGAATCGATGAGCCACAACTTGTTTATCCAGGCTCTCTCTCCTTTCTAATATATCCCCATTCAACCAATGCTTGAAGATGTCCCCATGGTGTGCATTTCACTCTTCCCTGAAAGAGCTTATTCCACCTTTGGACAGTTCTGATTGCAGAGAAGTTTTCCCTCTACAACAAGAAGAACTTTTCCTTGCTGTAAAACTCCCATTGTTCCCTAATCTCTCTTCTCCACAACTGTCTTTCATACATTCGAGGACAATCTTACATCCCCATTTGCACACCATCCCCCAGTGATCTCTTGAACAGAAGCACTGATAATAAAATAAATAATATAATAAAAGTCATAAGCAAAGTGTATACGAAGAGCCACAATGAGTTACAGAAAATAAAAGTCACCAGGGATTGAAGTGGGAGAGAGTTCAGGGAAAATGAAGGCATGCTTGAGTTGGGCCATGCAGAATATGTAGGATGCCAAAGATAAGATGTCAGCTTGTCAGCTGCTGGGGGAGTGGGGAGGTGAGCCAAATATAGAGACTGGGAGGAGGAATATAAAGATGGGTGGGGGTGGGGATAATGGAGAGCATGACATGACAGAATGACTTGAAGGAACGGAGCATGTTTAGTCTGAGAGGGGAGTAAGAGGAGGTCTTCTCATTGTCTGCTAATATCAGAAGAGCTGTCATATAGAATAAATGCCCATAGGCCCTTGAGTCAAACATTCCATCTCCAGTCTCCATGCCTTTCATTGGCTGTCCCCTAAGTGTTGAATGCTTTCTCTCCTCCCTCTGATTGTCGGAAAAATTGGTATCCTTTTAAGATTGAACTAGGGTCACTTTCTGAAGGACACTTCTGTACTTCTGCCTCAGCTGCTTGGTCTTCCCATCCAAGGTTAATCTTCTTTATGCTAGTGGTGATGATGATGACGAGACATACACATATGTAATATATATATACATATAGGCATGTGTGCGCATACACATATGTGTACACATGAGTATACACATACATGTCCGGGTGGTATTTCCATTGGCTCCTCTGGTAGAATGTAACATCTTTGAGAGCAAGGCTTGTTTCTCTTTTATCTTTGTGTCTCCGGTGCCCATTACAATATAGGAAGTACTTAATAAATTCTTAGTGATTGATTGTTGACTAATATTGCATAAGTGACTTCTTTTCAGGTATGAGTAAACTTCGGTGCCCTTATTAGAGAAGAAACAGAGGGGATGCCCACATTGGCTGAATTGGACAGGAATAAAAAAAGTCACATGGCATAGACTGTCTGACATTGGCAGCCACAGAAGATGTTGCAAAGGGGCCCTAAATATTCATAATGCCTGCAGTTGTACCACGCTGTACTGTTGGGAGCAGATCCTTCCAGAGTTCAGAATCCAATGTAAAGGCAGAGGATAAATAGCCCTTAGAATTCTATCTCCTCAAAGGCCAGATTCTGGCTGCTGGTACTGCAATAATGCCCTGAGATGGAGGGGGCCATTAGTTTCTACAACAGATGCCACCTAGCTGGGTCTGCTCTGCACCTGCCATCAATCCCACAGCACATCCTTTTGCCATTCAGTTGGGTTGGAATGTCAGAAAGCAAGGGTGTTGTTGATTCTCTCCTTTCTTGTCACCTGTGTTCCATTTAGGTTTATAGGTCCATTTCCTCCATGATAATGAGTTCACAGGGCCTGGAATGCTGACCAAATACTTTCCCAGGCATCTAAACCTGACAAGTGGTCATCCTGATTCTTCTTAAATTCGTGTAATGGAGGGGGGAGGTGCATCACCTTCCAAGGAGCTGAATTACATTAGCTGACATTCTTAGAATACTTTAAGGCTTATAAAGCACTTTACTTACATCATCTCACTGGAAACTCATAAGAACCCTGTAGGCTAGGTCTTATAGGTATAATTGTTATTAGCATTTTATGGATGAAGCTGCTGCTCAAGGAAGGTAAGGGACTTGTCCGTTATTGCAGAGATAGCTAGCTAGCATTTAACGGCTCTTTATGGTCTGTGAAGCACTTTACAAATAGAATCTCAGTTTATCCATGGGAGACAGGTATTAATATTATCTCCATTTTATGGCCGAGGAAACTGAGATAGACAGAGGTTAAGTGACTTGCCCAGGGTTACACAGCTAGCAAATATGGGATCCATATTTGAACTCAGGGCTTCCTGATGCCAGACCTAATGCTTTATCCATAGCACCACCTAGCTGCTGTGAGATAATCAACGGTAGAAGCATATATTTTTAGCATAGGTCTCTCCTAACAGCCAAGTCCAGATGTTTCCCCATGACACTATGCTACCTCTCCAAAAATAAAAACGATTTCAAAATAGGATGATTTTAACCCTCTATAAATTTCTCAGCTTTTCATTAGTGCCTATTCTGCCAGCTACCAATGCGAGGAGCCTAGCCTTCGTGTTGCAAATAGATAAGCAGGAAGTTATGAAATAGCAGGACAATTTTCTGCTTGTATCTGTTAATTGCCATGGCTACATGACCTAAACCTGAATGATATCTAGGAGTATTAGATTAGAAGCTCGGTGTTACGCATCCCAATGAATCCTGATTATGAAGGAGAATGGTACGCTCATGCTTTGATTCCAGTTTCTTCCCCTGTAATGACAGAACAACAAAAGGAGGCATTGCCTTTGGAGATTGTGGGATTCTACATGGTAGTCTTGGTCTGTTCCTATAATTATACAGATAAGCTGAATATCCCAACCCAAGGACCCAACACCATTAGCGCCATAGCCGGGCACAGCCCCAGACCAGAGTAGAGGTAGCTGGGTCACTGAATCACAGAAAATCAGGGCTGAAAGAGGATTCAAAGGTTGTCTAGACCACCCAGTTCCTGAATATGAGGTACCTCTATAACACTCTGACAGGAAGTGACCCTTCCAATGACTGCAAACCTCTGGTCAGAATGAACTGTTTCCCTCCATTCCACTACTGGACTGCTCCCATTGGTAAGAGCTTTTTGTTCCACCTTTTTGTTGTCTGCCTCCATTCCTGCCCTTACCCGTGACTCCTCATTGAGTCCTCTAAGATGAAGCCTAACAACATCGATTCCTATCCCATGGAAGAATTCAGTCTTCGAGTTGTTCTCAGAACTGAACACAATGTTCCAGATCTGATCTGACTAGATATGTGACAAAAATGAGCCTGTTTACAAGGTGCTCGAAGACTGAGTTTTCTTTGCCTGCCAAGTCCCTCTGTCAACTCATATTGAGCTTTACTTCCACTGAAATACCATAAAGGTCTAGCTATTGCCTCTTATCTCATATGCAGGAAATTGATTGTTTGAAACCAAGGCAAAGACTTTACATTTTCCCATGCAAATTTGAATTTTATTTTTGAGGAAAATACTTTAGTTTGTCAAAGTCTATCTGAATCACATACATCACACATGAGTTAGCACTCCTTCCTAGTTGTATGTCTTCTCCAGACTTAAGAGACATCCCTCCCATACCTTTATCTAAATCACTGATAACATTTTCAAAAGCACAGTTCCTTGGGCACACTTCCACTGATGTCACCTGTCAATCTGTACTAAAATATCAATGATTACTCTTTAAATGTGTTCATTGAGCCAGTTCAGAATACATCCAGCTGTACTATTACCTAGTCAACATCTCTCCAGCTTTCCTACCAATGGCATGAAAACCTTTTTCGAATGCTTTTGATAAGGCTTCCAGGCTTGACTGCAGGGAGCTGTTTGCAGCTGACCTATGCTGGAGCCCCATTATAAGGCAGCAAGAGCAGTGGGGAAGCTAAACAGGAAGAAGACTAGAGCTTGGTGAGGGGAGTAATAGTCCACTACCAATGAGCCTTGCAGCTCATAAGGCAGCTCTGCTAAAGATGAGCCATGCCGCTTACACTCTTGGATCCTGGGAAGACTTTGCAAGTGTGATCATTTCTCAGTGTGTGTCTCCTAGTATCTAACCCATACAACGGCAGCTATTGAAAATGTATGTGTGTGTGTGGGAGGGGGTGTATTTCACTTCCACCTTCAACATAAATTTAGAGCTGTAAGTCCAATTCTCATTTTACACATGAAGAAGGGGAGGTTCAAGAAGATTAAATTATTCACCCAATGTCACAGAGCTAGGAAACATCAGAGGCATGATTTGGTTCAAGGTTTCCTGACTCCTCCAGAGATAACACTTCTCGCTGTACCACTTGTGTGCTGTGGTTACACTTTCTACTTCCTTCTTTCCTCAGGGTCAGGCTTCCAGTACTATCTCAGTCTATAATAAGGCTGGTCTGAGAAAGCTTCAGTCGCATCTCTGGTAGAGGCAGTAACTGCCTAAGATAACATGCTCCATCAAGTTTGGGGCAGATTGGAGAGCTCCAAGCATAGTGCAGTCCCAGAAATGCCCATGCATGCTCCTAGGCTCCGGTAGAGTGCAAACCCAAGAAGGGACTTGGTTTTAAGCAGTTCAGTCATCTCCCAAATCTCTCTGCAGGCTCTCCTGAACAGCAGGTAATCAGGCCAAGGTGGCTGGGTCAGCTCTGGCAAGAATATATTTCCCATTTTGGCTCCTTCCTCCCATTTCCCAAGCTCTACCCTTGTTATTAATCTCAGCTATGGGGCCCTGTCCAAACTTTTCAGCAAATCTGTGTTCATGACATACACTGGATTGCTCTCATCAATCCAGGCTCTGACACCTTCAAAAATACTGGAGAATTAGGTGTGACCTGAAAATTATCAGAATCCTGTTGTTAATGCGCAGACCTAACACAGTCACCATTAGCACCAGAAACTAAGCCAACAAATCAAAGTGAGCAGTATGCATTAGAGGGGAGAGAATACTTCTAAATGTGGGCTTCATGTCTCCCTCTGGGGCACTCCTCTAGGCATAAAATAAAGGCTGGGAGGGAGATCTGGGTCCAACCACACCAGTCATATAGGCACTATTGGAAAATATCCATGCTGTGGCAGACAAAGGCACCTGACAAAGGCAGCATGGGGACGGTGAAAAGAGACCGAGACTTGAACTCAGAGACCCAAGTTCAAATCTAGGATCTGCAATTTGCTACCCATGTGACCTTGGGCAAGCCTCAGTTTCTCATCTGTAAAAATAAAGGACATAAACTTAATGGCCTGAGTCATTGCACCATTAAGCCTGTGACCCCATCCCACTGTGATGCCAGGATATTTGGCTCCTATCTGCTCTTATACCATTCCTCTCCACACCTTCTGTAGTTCAGCCAAACTGGACAGCTGTTTCCCCATCCAGCTGTGTAATCTCAGGTCTCTATCCATTCACTCATGCTATTTATACATACAATGGCATTTTCCCCCTTCAGCTGCTGAATCCTGGCCCATCCTTGAATTCCAAGCTCAGGTGCTATCCTCTCCCTGTTGATAATGACCTTGACCCCCAGACATCACTCATCTCACTTAGTGTCTCTGAAATACTTATGAGGCCATGCTGCTGTGGTTCTCTGTATTTGAGTCTTCACCCTCTAGCCCCCTACGAGCCCCAAGGGGGCTGGGCTCATGCCAGATCTAACTTTCCTGTCTCTCCCAGGCTCAAACACAATGCCCTGCACATGGACAACACACGAAGAATAGTTGTGGAATAAGTGCGCAAAGGTTGAATGACTCCTTCACATTGCACAGAAAGTACAGTGGAGTGGGTCCATCTGTCTGCAAAGGAGTTGACATTGTCATAGAACTTTGCAGTTCCAAAGCATGCTTAGATATAGGGCTTCCTCTAGCCTCCACAATAGCTCTGCAAAGAATGTGGGAGGAGGATAGAGCCCCATACAGTGAAAAGCATACTGGGCTTGGAATCAGAACTGAGATAGAATTCTAGTCCCAATAATTATGTTAACAGGTGATCTTGTGATTTAAATGGCTTACATGACCTTGGGTGGACCCCCTTCCCTCAACAGACCCCAGTTTCCTTCATCCATAAATGGAAAGGGCTTCAGCAGATACCTCTAAAGTCCCTTAGTTGCATGGTGAAGTAGAAAACTTGATAGGCCTGGAGTCAGGAAGTCCCAAGACAAAATTCAGCCTTGGGCACTTACAAGCTGTGGGACCCCAGCCAAGTCACATGACTTCTGTCTGACTCAATTTCCTCAACTGTAAAATTGGCATAGTAAAAGCACCTCCCTCAAGGGGCAATTGTGTGAATCAATGAGATGATATTTACAAAACCTTTAGCATAGTAACTGACACATAATAGGCACTTAATGCTTATTTCCTTCCCTTCTCTCTTTTCTCACCCACCCCTTTACTTCAAGCTGTAATTCTCTGGCTGTTTACATAACATTTTTTTTCTTTTCATCACTTTTTTTTTATAGAGGAGGAAACTGAGACCTTCCCAATGGTCCAGTCCAGGCACCCTGCACAAACTGTCACATCTATCCCTTATTCCTGAGCCAGTGGCTGCTTTGCTGTCACTCTTATAGCTAAACTAAGGTCCATGTTCTTCCAAAGAGGTGCTGATGGAGAGATCCAAAAGAGATGAAGGATGCTGTCAAATTAGCCAAAGGCCTCACCTGGTCTGCCTTCAGGACAACATGATATTTACACAGTCAGCGAGTTTGTTCTCCGCAACATGCGATATTATCTAGAGTCCAGGGTAGATGCAATTTGATCTCAGTACTGTTTGCTTACCTCCAGTCTGGCTGGTCAGAAGGTTCAGTAAATAGCATCCCTGAAGCTCTCCCATCCCCCAAGCCTGTGAAGAGACCACTCCCAGTGCCCCCCAAAGGGATTTTTCATTCTTCTCTTTGCTAGGTGATTGAGGCCAGAGAGTAAGGTGAACCCTGGACACAGACATGCAGATATGGTCCAGCTCAGCCTTCTCAAGCAGCACATGAGGAAGAGAAAAGCCACACTGGAATTCTACTTTCTGGTTTTCAAAAGCCTTTCCTCACATCACTTCAAGAATTATAATTAGCCCTCTCTTTTGAAGATGAAGGCTCAGAGAGGTAAGCCAACTCATCAGTAACAGAACTGTGACTAGAGCCAAGTCTTAGGACCTCAGGTCCATTATTCTTTCTGCTGCATGATGCTGCCCCTTCGGTAATCACCAGCCTAGAAGGAGAAAGGATCTAAGGTCACAAAATCCTCTACTTGAGAAGGAATTCCCTCCTACACTCCGGAGATTTGCCCAGAATTTAGAGCTGAAAATTAGCTAAAAGTTAGCGGCCTCCATTGGCAAGATGACAAGATGAAGTCCCAGAGAACAAAGAACTTAGTTCCAGGGACACATGGGCATTTAATAGCTTAGTTATGATCTAGCTCCCACTTTAGAAAAGGCCAGTGTCTAAACCATCCAGAACAGATAGCTTCCCCTTGGTGAAATAGTTGCCAGAAGTAAAGAATCCATAGTTTCTGGCATTTTTAATTATAAGGGAGATTTGCAAATTGTATGTATTTATAATTCTTCTCCTATCACCTAATAAGGCAATAAGATTTCTACAAATATTCATGAATGACGTACAAGTTTCTGATCAACATGATAATCCAAGTTGTTCCAGTTTCCTTCCTGCCTCTCCTCTTTTCAGTTCCTTTGGTCCTGTTTTCCCCAGGGCTTCAGTTCCTTCTTCATTAATCTCCTTACTTGCAATCTGGCTTCACTCTCCCTTCCTTGACTTGTGATATTTCCCATCATCTTAGCCAATTGGATCCCACTATGGATGGTCCATGTAGAGACCAGCTCTCCCAGAGTTTCGTCCTCCCTATGCTCTTCCTTTCAATGTTGCTGCTTTTCATGGTGGTAAATTGATGAGATGCTGCTTATTCTCACTTCTCAAGGAATTTTTGATTTCCAGGTGCTCTCCAAGCATTCTTTCCAGACAATGACCCTGGGGGACAATCAGTACAAGTTTCATCATCTCCTTATTACCCAAGAAGGAACAGGCTTGAAAAGCTGGTGGGTTTGTCCAAGGTCAATAAGCTAGGTTCTGAGTTGGGATCTTAGCGAAGGTCTTTGAACTCCAAGTCCAAGGATCTTGATATGAGATCACGCGGTCTCTCCTCGTGTCAGTGATGTATGGTCATCTTTACTTAGCTCCCGCCATGCCTAAGTCCTATAACTAAGCCTAGAAGCTACTATATTTCAGAGCTTAGAATGGTAATTTAAATACACATATTACATGTGTATGAATACAAAAAGATATTGTATATACACACATACATATATATATATGACACTTAATACATGCTTGCTGATTGATTGACTCATTTTCTGTTTTTCTGCTTTTTTCTGCCTTTATTTTGGGCTTTTCATATCTCACAGCCCTTCCAGGAGCTGCAAGAGCCTGGCTTCCTTTTGCCAGTGTGTAAGTCAGCGTCTCCTTGACATCAACGCTCACACTGTTATCAAACTTCCAAATTACCCAGCGATTGTCAGAGTGTCTGTTGTAATGACACAATTAAAACCTCATCAACAGGGAATGAAAAGCCACCACCTGCAAGATACCTAACCTGACGCCATCATGCAAAGAAATTTGTGGGGAAGAAAACCAGAAAACTTTTTTTAAATCTGAGAAAATTTTTAAACACATACACATGCACACACGCATACGTGTGCATGCACACACACACACAAAACAGATTCATTATATTTAAATTCAGAGTCTCTTAGAGCTAGAAAGGATGTTATAGATGATTTGGTCCAAACTTTTCCTAAAACAGATTTGATTAAGGTCATACAAGGTCCAGTGCCATAACTAGGACCCTTAGATCCCCAAACCCCAGCACTCTTTCCACACTGTTATTGGCTTTAGAAATGTTAGCCTTTAAATTGGGGAATAAGAAAAATGTACCCTAAATATCTCTTCCATTCATCTTGACTGAAGCCTGCCAGTCTGCCATCCCTACCATCTTTGCCCTGGCAATGATGAAGTTTGCACTGTGACCCCAAGCACTGGATCCCACATTTTCAGGTAAGAAGAAAAATTACTAACTCTCAGGTCTCCAGCTGTAGATTTCAAGTTTATAGAAGCACAGCACATCAGAGGCGAGAGGACCCTTAGACAAGAAAAGAAAGATCAGTAAGCCCAGAATGTCAGCACTTCCAATAGGGAGCCTAGAAATCACTGGGCCTACTGTCTTCCTTTCATGGATGAGGAGAGTAAGGCTCAGCCAAGATTAGCATGTGATGGATCAGGAAGAATCTATGGCCCATTGGCAACAGGGCTGGAAGTGGGCTCAGATTTCAGCTTAGTGGCTTATGAGAGTGTCCTTGAACTTATAACTTGTCTTCTCTGGGTCTCAATTTCTTCATTCATAAAATGAGACAGTTGTACGGTATAATCTCTAACATCCCCTCTAGTTCAATTGTATCTCCTGGGATTGACTTCCAACTCCACATTTACCATCTCATCACTGGCAAGTCACCTTCCCTCCATACCTCTTAATCTCTATACCTCCTCCCTGCCTCGTCCAGGAAATGCCACCAGGATTGCATACCTCCCCTTTCCAGTTCCCCCTTTATGCACTGTCTTCCTGTATTAAAATGGAAGCCCTCCTCAGGGAGGCTATCTCAATGGCACATATCAGTATCCCCAGAGGTTTGCACAGTGCCTGACATCTATAAGGAAGGCTCTGTCTCTCTCTCCAGATGCTTGTGCCCTCCCTGCCCCTGCAAATTGCCTTCTATTTGCTTAATAAATCCTTCTATATGTCCATGCGGTTTCCTCTGAGAGAATGGAGATCCTTGAGGACAGGGGCTGTTCCCTGTTGTCTTTGAGTCCCCAGCACACATCCCAGTGCCTGACATCTTAAAGGTGCCTGATTAATGGATCTGTGTGACACTATTGTCATCGTTATTCTTCATCAATCCCTCCAGGACTCAGTTCTGGTTGACAGCGGCCAAGAAACCACCAAACAAGCATAAAGCTGCCCCTTTATACCCCAATTATCCACCTGCCCATCACCAATACCTGCTACCTGATTTGCATTTCTAATGCAAAGGATGTGCTGCACTGAACCATTCCCACTCCCTCTATCTTGGTCCTTCTTGTGGCCAAAGCAATCTTTTGAGACAGCTGCCTCAGATCAGAGAGAGAAAGGGGGCTCTTGCTGGACATGAAAAGAAGGAAAACTAACTTCTCTGACCCAATGTTTGGCCTTGTGGTAGACTCTAACCACTAAGCAAGTAATTATAACTGTTTGGAATCATAGATAGAGACAGAAAGCCAAATATTGGAAAGCAGAACTCCTATGTGGAGCCAAGGGAATGACCTTCTTTTCTCGTGTGTGGAGAGGAAAGGTGTTCTGGGGGCACGAGCAGCACCATGTTATCATCATGGCGACTGCCAGCAATTGTGCCGGCAGCT
The DNA here is from genome assembly GCF_011100635.1 of Trichosurus vulpecula. Taxonomy (NCBI): domain Eukaryota; kingdom Metazoa; phylum Chordata; class Mammalia; order Diprotodontia; family Phalangeridae; genus Trichosurus; species Trichosurus vulpecula. Next base: position 304,990,001 of record NC_050577.1, on the reverse strand, counting down.
CCCACTGCCCTTGACTATCTGAGGAAGGCTCACAGAGGATTAACCAGCTTAGCCTGCGATGCCATTCCTATAGACGGGCTGTGTCCTCAGTGTCCCTAATCCCCCAGTGCTTCATTAATGCTCAAGGGACCCATTCATCATCCCACTGATGCCTGTTCTGCATCCATGTGCAAATGGGAATCTGGGAATTAAAACAAGATGAATCGTTTGACTGGATTGCAGAGTTGGCAGTCAATGAAAGCCGGCTTATCATACATCAGATCAAGTTAGGACAAGAAAAACAAATTGACTTGGGGAAGGAGGAATGGGCCAGGGATCAGCAGCCCCAAGTTGTCTCCTTAAGTTGTTGATGAACTTGCTACGTGACCTTAGCCAAATCATTTAACTTCTCTATTCCTAGTTTGGCCTGCCAATGAGAGGGGGGAGTGTAGCTGCCCCCACTCTGCCTTCTAGGTGATCACAGAATCCAGCTGTTACCTCCATCCAGGACAGCATTGACCAGAGGTTTCCTTCCTCTCTGGGTTTATCTGCAAGGCTATAGTATATTAACATGTTAGCCAAGAAGTGATGGTGTAGCCTCATTCTCCCTCACGCCCTACATCTATTCAGGTGCCGACCAGTTGTTTCTGCTCCCAGAATATTGTTTGCATCTCATTCCTCTATACTCAATGGCCACAACCCTATTCAGACACTCATTACCCCATCACCTGAATGCTTGCAGTGGCCTCCTAATTGACCTCCCTGCCTCTCTCCACTCTAATTAGCCTACACAGAGCCACCAAAGTGATTTTTCCAAAGTACAGTGTTAATCAAGCTACTCCCTCACTCTACAAACTCCAGTCACTCACTATTGCCTCTAGGACCAAACCTAAACTCCTCTATCTGGCATTTAAATCTTTTTGGAAACAGATTCCATCCTACATTCCCAACGTGGTTATACATTCCCCCCTTTCCACACACTCTGGAGTCCTGTCAAACTGACCATCTTGTTGTTCTTCTCACATGATACTTCATCTCTCATCTCCATGTCTTTGCACTTGTCTTTCTGCCATGCCTGGAAGGTATTCCCTCACTACCTCTGGGGATCTGGGGATCCCAGATTTCCTTGAAGACTCACTCAGTTCAAGCATCACTTTCTACATGCAGCCTTTCCTGACTTCCCTAGAGGCTGAAGCTCTCCCTCCAATATTGTCTTCTCTATATATTTTTTCAGTCAAAAAACATTTATTCAGAACTTTCTATGTTGTAAGCATTCTGCCCAATGTTATGGATGGAAAGAAAGGGAAGCCCTATTTCCCTGCTGAAGGTTCTTTCCAATTTCCTTTAGAAACATTACCTTCTTCCTAGTGACTGAGAGGTCTTCTTTCAGGAATTTTGTCTCCTCCTCCAGGAGGGATTTTTTAGAGCTTTTACAAAAGGGATATTTACTCTGAAGATATAGTGAGGAATGAAGCACAAAAACTTCCCCAGAGCCCAAGGGGATTTTCTGCTCTCTGCGTGCCCACGTACTCCATATCTGGAGAGAGTGGGCTCAAACTTAAAGAGATTGCTACAAAGCAATCTGCTGCCCTTGACCGGCTGGCTCCAAGGGGCCTTTTCTCCAGTCTCAAAATCCCTACAACATTCTCTCCTGGGTATGATGACTGATGGACAAGCTGCTTCCTCACTTAGGTGGGCTAGGTCTTCACTAGGCATAATTCCTCCCAGGCTCCTCATTGACAGAGGCTGTTACTGACTCCTGTTGCTGAACCTCTGATATCTCTTGCAGCCTTTGGACCACACAAGACCATGACTTGTTTGATTCTATCTCTCTGAATCATGTCACTATTGTGTTTCTCTTGCTTCTTGTGCTTGTATTTCAAAGTTCCCATGTAGCTCTGGTCTTTTCTTAACTAATTCTTGGAAAGCCTCTATAGTGGTGGCTCAGAAATCTTGGGTGACCCAGTCTGTGGCTCCTTGATTTTGGTTTTGGTTTTTCTTTATAGCTGCTTGCTGTATTCTTTCTTTGACTTTGAATCTCTGGATCTTGGCTACAGTATTCTTAGGAGTTCTCATTGTAGGGTTTCTTTCAGGGGATGATCAGTGGATTTTTTTCTATTTTCACTTTGCCCCCTGTTTCTAATGGGTCTGGGTAGTTTTCTTTCACAATTTCTTGAAATATGATGTCCAGGGTTTAGAATTTGTTTGTTTGTTGTAGTGTTGGTGGTGGTCTTAAAGAATCTAAAAGATTTTTTAATTATCCCAGCTTGATCGGTTTTTAAGTCAGTTGAAAAAAGAGATCTTATAGTTTCTTCCATTTTTTCAGTCTTTTGACTGTTTCAATATTTCTTGTTGTCTCATGGAGTCATTGACTTGTTTGAGCCATTAGGATCTGGAGGAGTCTAATGCTTGGTTAATGTTTTGTATTTTTTGTGCTAAGTTAATGCTACTTCCAAGTCTTTCCTTCACAGCTCTTACTTGTTTTTCTATTCTTTTTTTCTATTACACTCATTTCATTTATACTTTTTAATTTTTTTTAGCTTTTGCATCATTTTTTCTAGAAATTTTGTGGTCAAGCTATGGTCTTCTTTGAGATTTTGCTTGTAGATATTTTGGAATTATTTTCTTCTGGATTTCCATCTTCTCATCCTTGTCACCATAATAGTTTGATGGGATCTTTGATGTTTACTCATTCTTTTAGCCCTCTTTCACAAATTAAGACTTTGCAATAAGGCCAGGTTCTGTACACTTCTGGAAAGAATGGAACTCCAACAGACTACTGCTAGCCCCATCCATTGTCTGTTATTTGGAAGAGTCTGTGAATTAAGAGGGTCAGTATTGCAGATTCCCCTTTTGACTGAGCTCCCAGTCAAGGTTGCCGAGATGCTACAGGCTTCAGACTAAACTGTAAGGTAGAACTTAAGCCCAGTCCTGGTGTCAGAGCTACTACTCACTACTATTCTTTTTCTTTTCCCAGTGTACAACCTCAGTCCCATGGCCACTCATTACCCTGGTCTGTCACTGCATGGCACAGCTATCCTCAGTCTACACTTGATCTGAGACATTACTCTGGAGTACAAGCAATGGAGTTGCCAGTTGGTGCCTGCTCCTGCTCCCTGCACAATGTCAGGCCTTTCTGAGCTGTACCTGGGCCTTTGTGCCCCAGGGCATAGCTCCAGATGCCCTTATATTGCATATAATATCTACGTGCTTATGTATGTGCACATTCCCTTAATAGACCATAAGCTCCTTGAGAATAGGGGCTGCCTCCTTTTGGTCTTTATGTCTTGAGCTTCCAGGACAATGCCTGGCATGTTTCACTGCTTAATAAATGGTGAGGGACAGAGTGATCTTTTTGTTTCACATTCTTCCCCATTGAAGCCCAGAAAGGTTCATTGATTTTATCAGTGTCACACAGGTAGTAAACGTGGCAGTTGCAATTCAAACCCAGGTCTTTATGAGCCCTTAATATCCTTCTGACTATGGTCCACACCATTGGACCCCAGGGTACCCACACTCAAAAGAGAACATTAAAAACTTTCAGAGACACAAATGCTTCCCTGGGATCAGTACACATTAGATTTGCTTTCTTGAGCTGCTTTTTATACAGGGACCCTCAGGACCCCGGACCCTGTCTGCCTCTCTCCTGAGAGAAACATACGAAATCCTCTTTGATTATTCAATTGACAGCTTGAACTCAACATATCTGAAGTAGAGCACATTAAAATCCAAATCTTTTCCTCATTCTGACTTCCCTATTTGTGGCAATAATGCTACAATCTTGCCCATCATCCAGGCCTTGAATGTGTAATCATCTCTGACCTGTCCCTTGGCCCTCAAAATCAGTTGCCAAGCCTTATCAACTCAACCTCCATAAAATCTCTTTCATCTCTTACCTCCCCACTATTCCCAATACCAGGTCCTCATCCCTACCCACCCAACACAAGAATTTGCAGCAAATGTTGCAGAATTGAGATCAATCACATCGAATGGAATTGAACTCCCCCACCTGACCTCATCCTCTCCTAGGGTCCTCTCCTAGGAGTCATGTGGGAAGAAGAAAGAAAGAATGAGTAACTCAACTGTATGAAGGCACGCCAAGAGGCAGCATTGTAAACCTGATAAGTCACTTCTATAAACACACTGTGTGTTCTATATCCCTAGTCTTGTAATGCTACCTTAGTTCTGGAGGCTTCCTTTAATCACACTGTGGCCGCTGGAATCTAATAAACATCAAAAGAAAAGAACCAGAAGATGCTTTCCAGAGTAGCTCTTTTGTGGGAAGTTTATGAAAAGTAATGCATAAAAATCACGTTAAATGAGAAGACATGAACAGGGACCATTGCCATGGGGGAAGGGAGCTCCCACAGAGCAAAGACCACAAATCTCCTGAAGCACTAAGGTCTTCTTATCATTGGAACACCGCCTCCCTCTACATCTGCTCTTATTTATTGCTTCTTAGGGTTACAAGACCTGGGAGCGGAAGCAGGAAGGAGGGAGCAGAGGAAGTGATATATGTGGCCCAGCTATGCCAGTGAGATGCCAGGCTCACAATCCAGGTCAGAGAGAAATCGGCATGGGGGCCTGCAATGAAAATGGACTGCATGGAGCTGGCTGCCCAATCTACTCATCCTGCTCTGTGGGAGGCTAGCAGTGGATAGATGGCCAAAGTCCCTGCCAGAGAGCCAACCTCCAAGATGGCTGAAAGCGCCAAGTATACTGAGCTCTAGCTCCTACTGGCTCCCAACTCCCATTCCTCAGGTTAAGCCAAGATCTCAAGTCCATTCCTTGTGCTGTGAACCCCGGGATCAGAGGTCCTCCGGTTTCTGCCTTCTCATTTAGGAAGCAGAGATTCAAATGGGCATAGTCCCATCACTGTCTTCAGTACCTGGAAGCCCCCATCTGTAATGAGTCTATTGTCAGGGGTAGTCCTGTTATTGCCTGATTTAAGAACCAGCACCTAGAATTTGAGTCCTAGGACATTTGGCCTAGCTCAGTCCAAGGTTCAGTGGCAGCAAGACAAATGACTAAAGCAGGATGGAAGTATGAAATGCATATGATGATGCAGAATTAAATCCACGGGGTTTCTTGTCTTTGCTCCACACCCTGGCAATAGTACCTATAACAAACCTAGTATATTAATAACCACACAGAGCATTGAACTTGAAAGGCACTTCAGAGGATGACAATTTCTCATTTTGTGAAGAAAGAAACTGAGGCCCAGAGAGAGAAGGTCATTGGTTGTCGGTAGGAGTTGGACTAGATGACTTCAAAGGTTCTTTCCAAGTGGGGGAGGGGCAGTAGGGGTGATGGTGGTCATGTTTATTATTGTTTTTGTCCATGCTGGGGTCTGACTAGATTCCAGGTCTCCTTATTCCTCATCTAGTCCTTCTTCTCTAGCCCCCAAAGGAAAAGGCTGAAAGCTCTCAGTCAACCAACAAACATTTTTTAGGTTCCTCCTATGTGTCAGGCATTGTGCTAGCTTCTGAGAACACAAGGACAAAAGAGAAACAAGCCTTACTCTCAGGAAGCCTATGTTCCATCCAAACCAAATGCATTGACATATCCATAGAGAAGGGGTATAGGTTCGCCAGACTGCAGAATTTAAAGGTGAAATGGGCCCTCAGAGGCCATCTAATTCAACCCCCATGAGTTTGAAGAAGAATAAACTGAGCCCTCCCCCCCGCCACCTCAGCAGGAAGTAACTAACCTAAGGTCACTCATACTGTAAATACCAAAGCCAGCACTCAAAAACAGCTACTTTAACTGTGAATCAACACGTCTTTCCATAGCACAATTCTGCCTCTATGACATACCAAAAAGTCAAAGTGCAGGGCATAATAAGAAAAAGGGTCATGACCCTTTCTTGGGTTCCCATGCCCCTGCCATCCCCAAGTTTCGATGCCTTGAAGTACTGATGACTATGTAGACTTGGAGGCATCATTTTATCTGATTCTCCCTTCAAAAAGGGGAGGAACAGATTTTAGAAATAGCTGGGGAAGCCATGCAGATGTATTTGCACAACATCCAAGACATCCATAAACTCAGGTCAAGAGCTTTTCCTGGTCTCTTGGTGGCTGGAGCCTCCCCTTTCTTTGTCTATCTTGTGTGTAGTTGTATGTGTGCATGTTGTCCCTTCCAGTGGAATGGAGACCATTTTAGGACATGGGCTGCTTCGCTTTTGTCTTTGTAGTCCAGCATAATACCTGGCATCTACGCACTTAATAAATGCTCGCTTGATTCATTGATAACCTTAAAGCCAATGCCTTCTATCGCTTCATTTCTCAAGTGATAGAGCTGTCATTTTGGGAGCTCAGGTCACCCACTAAATGAATGTCCCCGTATGTTCCTTCCCACTCTGAGAGTGCACGATTCCAGTGATGACATTAGCACATGCATCACTCCCTCTTGTATGGTGACTGAATGTGTGTTGCCCATGCTCTCTCCATAATAACCCAAAGAAGGGGGTCCCACCGTTGCCTTTGTTTTACAGACAAGGGAATAAATCCTAAGAGGAGAAATGACTCACCCAAGGTCACAGAGGTAGCAAATGATAAAACCAGAAATTAAGGTCAGTGACATCAACTCAAACACATACGTCACACTGTAGCAGAGCCACTTGCTTTCTCCAATTTGATGCGAGAATTAGGGCAGACCCAGGATCAGTGGCTAGACATTACATGGGGCAGATTTGGGCCACATGGAGGAGGAGGGTGGAGAGACAGAGGATGTCCTAAATGTAGACCAATCTAGAAGTATAAGAAGACGCTTCCCTATCTGTGGTGATCTTCAGGGGAAGGCTGATTAACCTTTGCCAGTACATTGTATGGGGGGGGGGGGTTGGCTGAGAAGGACCTGCTGATCTAGGCCATATGGAAGGAGAATCTACGATTCTACAAAATGTTTGTTGAATTCACAAAACGACTTCTTCAGGTAGGGCTGGGCTGCATGATCTTCGCACTTCTTTCCCCCCTCAAAAAGCTTCAGCCTTAGGCTCCTAGGAGCTGCCCTCTGCATTGTGCAGAGACAGAAAACAATTTTGAATCCGTCCCATCATCTGACTGGTCCCTCATTTCTGTGAGATCTTTTCTGAGCTGAGATAAATGGCAAATGAACACTGGATGAGAATCCAATTTAGCTGTTCCCTAATTCGGGAACCTAATTAACTTGGTTCTGCTTTGGGATCCTTTTGCTCCACTTGAAATGGTGATGTTGGGCAAGCAGATAAGGAGAGAGGTGGGTCACTGTATTTACGCCTGCTCATTATTCCCTTTAATATCCATGCCGAAGAGGGAATGCGCCGATCACAATTAAAATGCTGCCTTTACTCCATTTTAGCCGTAATTGACTGAACCCGGCAATTTGTACTTTGATTCTCTCTGTTAAGTAATTGACGATCACGAGCCACCGTTTGATAATAACACATTCAATCACTCAGCTCTCATTGGTGTATTTAAAAATAACTCGGGAGTCTATTGTTAAATTAGAACACACAGGGACAATTACACCAGGAAAAGGTATACTTAGTTACCAACGATTTTGACAATGTCTCCTTAGACTATGTCGTGCTACAGTCTGAGTCAGAAGGACCTGAGTTCAAATTTTGCCTCTTCTGAATACCAGCTATGTGACACTGAGCAAAATATTTTCTCTCTGGGTTTTCATTTTCTCAGCTATCAAGTGAGGAGCTTGGACTAGACGACCTCCAAGTTCTTTCAGTTTGAGAACTACAGTCTTATGCATGACCCTATATGGTGAGAAGGGCACATTGGACATCTGACAAATAATCAGAATGCCCCCTGGTTAACTGTGTGACCTTGGGCAAATCACTGCCTCTCTGTGCCTCGGTCTCCTCTTCTGACAATGGAGCTGATAACACTGCACTTAGCTCCTACGGGGTCTGATGTGCGGTTTAACAGAGATGATTCATACGAAAGTGAGGCTCATCACAGTGCTAGGCTTGAAAGGGACCTCGGAGACCATCTGGCCCAACGGTCTGAGTTCACAGGCGAGGACACTGAGTCCAAGAACAATTTAGAGATTTTCTGAAGTTGCCACAGATTATGAGTCTGAGTCACCTGATCTAAGCCTTTCGTTCTGCAGATGGAGAATGCAAGGACCAAAGAAGGAGGTAAGAGTTGCCTCCAGTCAAACAGTGAGTTAATTGCAAAGCAAAGACTTAAAACCAGGTCCCCTGACTTCCAGTCCCATGCTGTTGATCTAGTTAGGGACCAAAAAATAAGGAGATACCATTCCTAAAGTCACTGCCAGCCACCGTCCTTGCTTCAGTTCCTTTGTTCAGACAACAGAGTAGGTAGGGATTGGGTGACTAGAGCAGCCTCTCAGGAGGCAGCCGGTGGTGCAGTGGACAACGTATTGAGCCTGCACAAAGATCTGTATTCGAAGTTGACCTCACACACTTACTAGCTCCGTGACCCAGGGCAAGTCACTTGACCTCTGTTTGCCTCATTTGCCTCAACTATAAAATAAGAATATTAATAGAACCTACATCATAGGATTGTTGCAAAGATTAAGCGGGATATTTGTAATATGCTTGGTGCGGTACCCAGCGCGTGGTAGGAGCCATATGAACGCGCCTTCCTCCCCTAGAAGAAGGATTGGGCTTGACTGAGTGGGAAGGAACCTCACCTGAACAAGACTGGTACAAAGTCAAGGGGCTCCTGCTGGACACAGGCATCTGGGACTTTGCTGAGATTACACAGAACCCCGTGTAATCACCTTTGTCTTTCAACAGACACTGATGAAGGTGCCTAATGCATGAAAGAGCTGATGTTGAGAACTGAGCATAAATTGCTGTATTTTTTCAAAGGCACATTGTCCTCAAGCAGCTTACGTTCTCATGAGAGGGCCGGAGTCATAAGACAAGTACACAGGTAAGTGCTTCTTATGAGGCATGCCCTCATTGGAGGTTCTTCAAGAGAGGCTGGAGAAGATCTTGCCTGGTGTGTTACAATGGGCAGACGTTTTTCTGGCTATGGGTTGCCCTGTGGTCACTAGAGTCCCTGCTGGGTCTTAAATTCTCAGATTCAAGTATCTGAAGTGCCACCTTGTGGAAGGAAGATTAGGTTTGTTCTGCTTGGCTCCCATCGGGAGGAATGGGGAGAAGTTATAAAGAGGAAGATTTAGGTTTGATGGAAGGAAAATAGCTGTCCAAGAGTGGAATGGATGTCTCAGGGAGCAGTGGGTTCTCCTTCCCGGGAGGTTTTCAACCAAAAGCAGAATGACCACTTGTCAGGCATATTGGAGCTGACCTTCCTTACAGGTAGATTTTGGCCTAGATGTTCTCTGAACATCATGGGGAGCTAGGTGGTACAGCAGACTCAGCATTTAGCACACTGTTTGGCCATAGAAGATGCTTAATCAATGTTTAGTGATTGATTGGATAGAGCACTGGGCCTAGGATCAGTGAGACCTGAGTTCAAATCTGGCTTCAGCCACCTATTAGATTGTGTCCCTGGACAAGTCATTCCGTCTGCCTCAGTGTCCTCATTTGTAAACTGAAAATAATAATACCTCTGGTAAGGATAAAATAAGATGACTTTTGTAAAACGCTTTGCACACTGCTTGTTTCATAGCAGGTGCTTAATCAATGCTTTTTCCTTCCCTTCCAACCCTTCTGAGCTCTGTTCCAAATTTGCAGTTGTGTGACACTGTCCCAAAGGTTGGGAATATAGGAACTGAAATGATAGTGACAACTTGGGGGGATATAGAGGTGTAAGAACTATTCAGTTCAACAAGAATTAAAAAGCATACTGTGTGTCAGTCTCTGGGAACAGAAAGTAATAAATGCAGCCCCTGCCTTCACAGAGATGACATGGTTTTAATAAAGGGAGTAATTATGGAGGGAGTGACAAGAAAATTCTCTCTCTCTCTCTTTCAATATACAAGTGTGAGTGTATGTATATACACGTACACACCGACACACACACACACACACACAGATATATATATATAAAACCTTTCACATACTAAATTTTAAATTACTTTACATGTGTATACATATACATATCTATACATGTGTGTATGCATGCATATATCCATATGTATGTTTATATATCCATATATATGTATATATGTATATTCACTAGCTTTTCTAAGCATTCCCTTAAGATGCTCTGTGATTTCCCATCTCTGATTTTATTTATGAATGTTCCCTCCATCTGGATTACCCTTCCTCATCACTCATCTGCGCCTATTGAAATCATATGTGTATATGTGTGTGTGTGTGTATACACACAGAAGGGCATTTCAGACTAAGTGTAGGAAAGACCTAACAGCCAGAGAAGTTGAGAAAGGTTTTGTGTAGGAGCTGAGCCTTGAAGACAGTTGGAGATTCTCAGATACAGAGGGGAAGAGGGAGGGCATTGCAAGCATGTCAAATGGCCATCTTCATTCAGATAGTAATTATTGATATGGGAGAGGAGACAGATGATGTCAATGATCAAAGGCAAAAGAAAAGGGGATGGCAGAGGATGAAATGAATAGTGTCATGGAAGCAACAAATAGGAGCTTAGATAGACATTGGGAGATAGGGGAGGATAGAAAGGCTTGGCATGCTATGGTCCATAGGGTCATGAAGAGTCAAACATGACTGAACATCAATACTTCCATCCTCTGCTCAAAATCCTTCGTTGGCTCCTGATTATCTGCTTGGTGTGGCATTCAAGACCCACCTTTCTCAGAACCTCACCCCACTTTTTCAACCTTGTCTCCTATTTCTCCTATTTATTCACTCTACACTCTGGGGATACTAGACTTTCCCACCATTCCCTTAAGATATCCTATGAGTTTCCACCTCTGAGCTTTTGATAAATGTCAGTCCATTGGAGTTGCCCTTCCTCATCCCTCATCTGAACTTGCTGAAACCCCAAACATCCTTTCTGGTTCCACTTGCTCCAAGAAACCTTTCTTCCCTGATCTCCATAACTAGAAGTGATTCAGGTCCTTCCATTCCATTCAACAAAAACTAAGTGTCTAGGCGCTAGGGACCCAGAGAGAGACGCGACACATGGGTCCTGTTTCCATGGTGTTGATCACCTAATAAGGGATGGATATGTCCACAGATAACTATGGAACAAGGGAGAGCAGAAATGCTTGATCTGAATATTGGAATTCATTGAACTGATGATAATAAAATCAAAAGGAGGGAAATCCAGCCAAAGGCCTATGAGCAATCCAAAGAAGAATTTCTGCTGAGAGAGGCATGATGGGATGAGGGGGGAAAGCAGAGGGGGCTTAAATTCAATCCAATTCAATAAGCATTTAGTGAGTGCCTTCCTATCATGTCTCAGGCACAGTGCTAAGCGCCAAGCAAAAACGCAAAAACCAAGCAATCTGCTCTTCTCAAGGAGCTTACATTCTACTCAGATAGAGGTGGTGACACCTGAGATGAACCTAAAGATAATCAGAAAATAAGAGCACGAAGGGATCTGGTCACATGATCTATAGGTCATAGGGTAAAATTGTTAGGGACCTTAGAAATCAGCTAGTCTAACCCTTTAGTTGTACAGAAGAAGAAATCGGGGGGGGGGGGGGTCAGAGAGGGAAAGTGGCTAGTACTTAATTTGAAATCAAGAAAACCTGGATTTTAGTCCTGCATCAGAGACTTTAAGTATGACCCTGGGCAAGTCACAACCTTTCTGTCTAGGGGTTATCCACTTCATAAGGTTTTGGGGAAAATGAAACCATAAAAGCCTTACAATACTGTAGAAATGGAATTTTCATACAAATTTGCACAAGGTCACACAAGCTAGTAAGTATCAGGACCAGAATTTGAACCCAGGTCTTCTGTCTTCAGCTCCAGCATCTGTTCTGCTTTCCCACAGTAACCATGTGCACTGTGTAGGTCTTTCTACTTTAGTCAGTCCATGCCTCCTTCACGTAGCACTAGGTCATCTTGCCAAAGAGGGAGGAAAAGGTTAGGTAAACCTCTCCACTATATGGTTGTTTAGGGAGGAGAAAGAGTTCGCAGATGGAACAAAGGAACCATGCAGGATGAAAGAGAGTAGGAAGACTCCAAGGAAGGGGAAGAGAACCAAGCCCAGGGCCATGAAGTTAATGAATGGAAGGAATAGTAGAACACACTGGAGAATGGAGAGGAAAAATGTCCCCAGGAGAATGTTCAAGCAGGATCATGGACAATGCTTGAGATGATATCTCTAAGGTGACTTTGAATTCTTAGAATCATTCTTCTTAAAGCTCAGATTTCTGGATACCAATCTTCTTTCAAGAATGAACTTCATCAACTGAAAATCAAGGGGATATCCATCAATTGGGGAATGACTAAGCAAGTTGTGGAATATGAATGTAATGGAATGTTATTGTTTTACAAGAAATGAGGAGCAGACAGACTTCGTAATAACCTGGAAAGACTTACATGATCTGATGCTGAGTGAGGGGAGCAGAACCAGGAGAATATTGTACATGATTATAGACACATTGAATCTGTGATGACTAACTTTGATGGAATTGGCTTCCCTCAGCAATGCAAGGTTCTAAGACAGCTCCAAAGGATTCATGATGGAAAGAGCTATCCACATCCAGAGAAAGAACTATAGTCTGAATGCATATTGAGACAAACTATTTAGTCTCTCTTTTTTTTTCCTTTTCTTTCTCTTTTTGGGTTTTGTTTCTTCTTTCTCATGGTTCATTCCATTGGTTATAATTCTTCTTTAGTACTTGACTATTGTTAAAATAAGTTTAATATAAAGGTATATAGAGAACCCATATCATATTGCACGCCATCTTGGGGGAGGGGAGGGGAGAGGAGAAGGAGGGGGAGAAAATTTGGAACTCAAAACCTTGTGGAACTGAGTGCTGTAAACTAAAAATAAAAAATAAACTAAAAAAAAGAGAATGGACCTCACCCACTTTCAAGACCTTGAAAAAGACACTCTTCTAACTATGTCTTCATGTTTCTCTCACCACTTAGAACATCCTCTCACTCTCTTCCTCCTGTCTGAATCTTCTCCAGAATTCAAAGATGAATTCTAGCCTCACCTCTTCTAGGAAGTCTCCCTAGATTATCCTAGCTTTTGTTGAATTCCTCCTTATTATTAGTGACAGTTAAGCAACAAGCATTTCTTAAGTACTTATAATGTGCCAGGCACTATTCTAAACACTAGGGATATAAAGAAAAGAATCAGAGAGCATCATAGATCTAGAACTGGAAGATGACTTAGGAGCTGAATCTGATCCCTTAATTTGGCAAATGGGGAAACTGAGGCTCCAAAAGGTTGTGACTTGCTCAGAATCACAATCTACTAAAGTGTCAGGTTGGGGAAGGAAGCAGCATTTTTTAAAAACTGAGTCTAGCTTTCTGGTGTAGCAGATAGGGCACTAGACTTGGAAGCAGGAAGATTTCCTTTAAAAAGTCTTTTGCATACCTTTTTAAAGAGTTGTAGAAATTCAAGCAGTTGTTATTTCTTGCTTTTGCATTTCCTTTCTGGGTCTCTGTGTCTGGTAAGTGAGTGTTTGAGCCACAGCTAGATTTCAAATTCTTCTGTCATTTGGAGAATCCCACCTGTGGAATCCCAGGATTGGAAGAGATCTGACAGGGCCCCTTTTCTGACCAGTTGTGCCAAAAGAATGCCCTCCATGCTATGCCTGACAAGGGGTCTAGACTCTGTTGAATAACACGATGATGGGGGAAAGGATGGAGAAAGTAATGCACTCACCTACATATACCATTGGATTGGGGGAGCACCAGTACATCTAAGCAGTTGGGCAGCTCTTAACAAATGCTATCGAGACTCCCATCCAGGGAATCAATAGATCCTTCTCATGAGCAAGCCTCCAAAGCAAAATACTGACCTCGGAATATACATACACTTCTCAGAGCCAGAAGACATCCCAACCCTTGTGACTCAGTGCCCAATTAGTTTAGTACCAAAAGGCATGAAAGCCTTCCTACAAGCAAGCCTCCCAGTAAGCAAGCCTCCCTTAAGCAAGCTCCTCCCCCAATGGGCTCTATGTGACTCAGGATGTATCACAGTTGTGATTAAACACATGTGGTCACATGGGCCTATTAATGGATGAGGAAGATCTTCTCATCCCATTAACATTACAAGGATAAGCAAGTAGTTGTGGCATCTAGGGAATTCTCTTTCTTGGGTGATTTCACTAGCTTGGAGATTCTGCTTGGCTAATTCTTGACTGAAACATGCATCAAGGAACCAGATTCTTTATGGATCATGCCTAAGGATTCCCCACTCCATTGGCTCTCCTCAAATCTCCATGCCTAAAGTGGGTTAATGTCTACCTTTATAGACACCTAAGGAATGAGATAACAGTGTCAAAAGCTCATCTGAACTTCAGGGGAAAAAATCACTGAGGAAAAGAGGCAGGATGTGGGGTTCATTTCCCAACTTCCAAGTATAATCCAAAGCACTGAAACATCACATTATACCTGGCTTCAACCAAGTCTCTCTTCTCCCCCAAGCATCTTGACCCACCTGCGACTAATCCTTCACTCAGCCTGAAATAAAATTCATTTGTTATTGCTTCACTGTTAGTCTTGAAACTTAAAATATAAATATTTTAAAATGTATAACCTACAAATGAGGCTTGAATTTGGGCAAGAATGGGCCATAAAGTTCTCATTACCAGAGATGGCAGAAACATTTGCTTTCAAGCCATGTTGAGTAGACTATTAAGTGAATTCATCAGCGGGGGATAGTGAAGCGAAGTCAGCTGATCTTGCCCTAATATTAACATTGGAGTAATTAACAGGCAGATAAATGAATACACTCTCTCCTTCCAATCTATCCTGCATAAACTGCCAGTTTAATTTTCCCAAGGCGTAGCTCTGACCACATCATTTTCCAGCTCAAAAAATCTCCAGTGACCTCTCCCCCCACCAATGCCTAGATGTCTTGCGGGGGGCAGGGGAATTATATGCATATAAATATGTGTATATGTGCACATACTTATGTATGTATATAGCTACACACACTAACACACACACACATATAGATATATGTATATGTGTATATATATATATAACAGAGATAGCTATCCACATATTTAGCATTCAAGGCTTTGGCTATTTTGGATACCCAATCAATAAAGAGGAACCTGTGGCACCACAAGCATAAGAACATATAGAAAACAAAACAAGGAGCATAACATCATATCTGGTTACCAAGTGTTTCCCTAGTAACAACCCCATGAAACAGGTAATGTAGGGGTTATTACTTCCACCCTCATATTCCAGAGGAGAAAATTGAGACTCAGAGAAATTATAGGTTTACCCAAACTTAATCAACTAGTACAAGACAGAACTGAGATCTGGACCCAGATTCTCTTGCCTCCTATTCCAACCTTCTCTCCTCAACTTCTCTCTGAATTTCTTAGGCTATTATTTTTGTCTTTCTACCAGAGGCAATGAATGACTGCACACACATAAAAAGTCAAGCATGTCTCTCTGCCAGAGGATAAGGCAAAAGAGATTATCTCTAGACTCAAAATACTGGAGAGGATGAAGATTTGGGAAGCAATCACCAACACAGACATGGTTAGGGACAAATGGTGTCTCAGAAAAATGATTAGCCTTTAAGCCAAAAGGTCTTGTTTCATGTCTCAGCCCTCTCACTGACTCACAGTGTAACTTTGGGAAAGTCACTTTTCCTTTCTGAGTCTTATTTTCTTCCTCCTTAAGATGATGGATCCATTTATATGCTCTTTAAAGCCCCTTCCAGGTCTAACAATCTGTGCTTCTATAAATTACTAGACAGGATGGAAGAACTGATCCAAGAAAGAAAATAGCAAGAAGAAGAATGTTAGGGCAGAGAGGAGAATCCAAACCACAGAAGAGATTTTAACGACTAGAAGGACTTTACAAATAGGAGGAAAAACTAAACAAACTCTGAAGCCCAGGAGCTATTCAACAGGTACTGTGTTCATTACAAGAGGGTAAAAGATCCAAGGAGCCATGCTGTTTTCTAATCCTAGATTCAACACTTAGTAAATGGGATTCAAGGAATGACAAATTTTTAACTGAAAGGGAACTAAGAAGCCATCTAGTCCAATCTCTTCATTTAAAGATGAGGAAACTGAGGCCCACAGAAGAAAAAGAGTCCCACAGTGAGTAAGCATCACAGACAGGTTTTGAATCCAAGTCTTGTACTCAGACAGACAGAAGGATTTCCAAAACCAGTATAATGGTAATAACAGGGAGAGAGAAGATCCAGGATAAAGATCAGTCAGACAAAGCCATAGCTATCCTCACTGACATATATGATGAGCTCTACAACTCAACAATGCTATCTAATGTTAGCAGGTTCTTATAGTATGGTTTGATCGTGGGGCAGGGAGTGATGATAATAAGGCTGCCAGGCTCATAAATACATGAATTGGTAAAATTCACTCTTCTAAAGTTCAAACCCAAATCTGGCAGCCATCTTGCCCACTCCAGGAGCATTCTTGTCTTTCAAGTGCATTAAACAATTGATATTAAAACCTCAATCTATTCATCTTTCTTCCTTTTTCTTCCCTCTTTTTGCCCTTTCGTTTTATCTATCCATCTATCAGTCTGCCTAGCTAAGCAGCTAGGTATTCATCCATCCATTTGACCCCAAGAGATTCTACAACAGGTCTACATAGAAACAAAGAATGTTAAGTAACTGTAAAGTCAGCATGACTCATCTTTTCAGGGTTATTTGAATTGATGAATTTAAAGATAAGATTGAATTGTAAGTCAGACCCAAGCAATGGGATGAGGCAACAAACAAATACATTCAAATATCATAATTTCCCCTCAATTTACTTTGTTGTTGTTGTTGAGTTCCAAAGAGGTGCATGTTTGTGTCGGAAATGGCTCACCGAGGGAAGCAGTGGGGAGTCGCAAAGTTAATCAGCTTCTCCTCACCCCTGGCTGTGACTCTCATCTGTGGGAATGAAAATGGAGGTATTTGAAGGAATTTGACTAGCTAAAAAGGCATAACCAAAATTGTGCACAGAGCGATTTAGGAGCTGCAAATGAGTGAAAATGCTGGGGTGGCAGGCAACATTCCTGTCCTTAATCTTCATTTTCCACTCCTTGGATCTACACTTTGATTAGCTTTTCTCTTTCTCCATCTGCTTGGTTCTGTTGTTATTAATTTGCCATCGATTTTCTTATGCAGTTATTCCAACTGTTACCATTGACCCTATGGAGTTCTGACAAATCGCTCCCCCACATAATCATATGCAAATTTATGCTGGAACAAAGCTACAGTCTAAGGAGATGGTGTTGGGTTTTCTCACTGGATGGGTCACATGCACTTCTTTTGTAATGACAAATTTCTCTAGAGGATTTGTAAGTGGCATCTTCCTACAGTAAACCAATGAGGAATTTTCCCCAAGGGAAGGTATCTGCTATGTATCCCATTAGGAAAGATTCTAATAATATTGCTTGTCTGAAAATAGGATAAGCTACCTTGTATGATAATGAGCTCCCCATCCATGGAAATTGTAAATATTATAAAATCATAAAGCTGGAAGAAAATTCAGATCAGATCATGAAATTGGGGTGCAGCAAGGGGAAATTACTTGGCTAAGGGCACACAGATACAAGTAGCAGATTGACATTCAAACCAAAGATGGCATGGTCCAGAAAGAGAGTTCTGGATTTGTCATCAAATGCCTGAGTCAAATCCCATCTCAACTACTTACCTTCATGATCTTTGGAAAGTCATTTATCTTCTGTAGGACTCAATTTCTCAGTAGCAAATGAGGGGAATCAAGTAAATCTAAAGTCCCTTCCAGCTCCAAAACTATGCTTCTCATTCCAAGAGCCTCTCCCAGGCTGTTAGGGATAGTGTAGATGGGATTACAATATTGGAAGGCAGATTGTGCTAGATCCGAATCAACAGACAGTTATGCTGTGCAGGACATAGGGAAAAATAAGGATGGTCCCTATCTTTGAAGTGCTTCCAGTCTAAATAAGAAAAGAATATGATACATATACAAAGAAATCTAATGGCAAGAAAGTATAAAGAACACATGGAATAAAACCTAAATTCTAGAAGAAGCTATAACAGCAACCACACTGGCATACCCAGGATGGCTGCTAGTGCAGGTTCTTTTATCTGCTTAACTAGGAGAGACAGCTGTTTCAGGGGTCAACAATCTTCTTTAATTAAACATAAAAATACAGAGAAAAGAAATAATTACCAACAGACAGGGCTCTACTGCCTGAATATATATACATACATATATATATATATATATATATATATATATAGAGAGAGAGAGAGACAGAGAGAGAGAGACAGAGAGAGACAGAGAGATACAGAGAGGAAGAGAAAGAGACAGAGAGAGAGAGAGAGAGACAGAGAGAGAGAGAGACAGAGAGAGAGACAGAGAGACAGAGAGAGAGAGAGAGATAGACAGAGAGAGAGAGACAGAGAGAGAGAGAGAAGAGAGAGAGAGAGAGAGATGAGAGAGATGAGAGAGAGAGAGATTCACCACTGGATTAAGAGCCTTTACCTCTGAGCATTCAAGGAGCTCTGAACAAATGGCCACTCAGAATCTGAACCAAGGAGTCACAAGATCCTTCTTTTAAGTGAGCCCACCCCAAAAAAGCTGACCTCTCAGAATATGTACTCTTTCAGCTAATAGGCTCAGAGCCCGAACCCTCCTGACTTAGTTCCTAATTAGAAATTAACAAAAAGTGTATAAGTCTTCCTACAAGCAAGCAAGCTTCCCTTAATGGGCTCCACATGAGGCCTATTGATGGGCGGGGAAGTCTTATTCCACAATTAACCTTACAGAAACAAAAGGACAAAGTCACTTCTGGCCAAAGCTAGAAGAATTTAGGACAGGTCCCAGGGTGAAAGCAGCTTCTGCAGTGAGCCCTGTAGGCCTAGCGGGACTGTGGATTATAGAGTAATTTCCCACTCTAGAGTTCTTTTATTGCCTTCTAGCATTCTAAGAATCTACCACCCAAGTAACTCTTGGTCCTTACATTAGAAATATTCTCTTGGGACCCATTATTATCTAGTGAGACATCAAGCATAGCTTAGCTAGAATCAGTTGAGACTGTAAGAATCTATCCAAAGCTCAAAGAACATTTCTTAATTTGGAAAACAGGAGCAAAGTATAGAGAGATCAATCCTTAACCAAATTGCAGAACCAAAGAATTTCAGAAGGCATCTAGTGCTTAAGAGGGAAGTCTAACCCAAACATCCCTAAGTAGTTGTCACTCAGTCACGGCTCACAGACTCCTGCAACCTCCAAGGCTGTTAATCCAATGGTTGGTCAGCTCTTGTTATTCTGGAATTTTTTCTTTGCATGAAGATAAATCTACTTCTACTTCGATCACAAATCTAGACCTGGAAGGGAACCTAGAACCAATCCATTAGGGTGGGTAATCTGCAACCTCAAGGCCACATGTAGCCCTCTAGGTCCTCAAGTGTGGCCCTTTGACTGAATCCAAACTTCACAGAACAAATCCCTTAAACAAAACTCCACCCCTTATTCTAGCCCAAACCCCTCATTTTACATAGGATTCAATCAAGGCCCAGACACGTGAAATTATACAACCAGGGTCACCCATGTAATAAATAGCAGAGCCTGGGGGTGACTCCAAGTCTTGTGGCTATAACCCTCAGGTAATAGATCTGGCCCCTGGTCAAGAAGAACAAACTGAATCATTCTTCCACATGACACACCTTCTACTGCCAGAAGATGGGATCTTATGCTCCCTACCTAAAAAAAAAAAACAAAAAAAACAAAAAAAAAAATTTAGGGAAGCTCTTGCTGTGATCTTCTGTAGATCTGTGTTTCCTCAGCAACATGCTGATTCCTCTAAAAACTAATCAACCGGTACACCAAGAATACATGATTTTAACAAAGGGCAAGAAGTTCACTTGAAACTTTGCCTGTGGAATTCTTCTCAACTCAGCACATAAGCTCAGACTGAGTGCCCCACTCAAATTCAACAAATGTTTGATGACCATCTACTGTGAGCAGGATCTCCCCAGAAGCCTTGGACTAATGTCTGTATGTGGCATGATGTCTTTGGAAGATGTCACAGCAAAATATAAGTTCAAAAAAGGGGAGAAGTTGAAATGGCTTCATGATGAACCCACACCCAATTATATGCCCAGCAACCTGGGTCCAGTTCAGATGAGGTTTGAGAGGTTCAACACACAACAGCATTGGGAGGACTATCTCCTAAGTTCTGAAGGGTGTGGGAGCTGTGTGGATGGAGAGCTCACCCACATCAGTAAAATCATAGCTTCCTAAAATACATGTTAAAAAAACAAAACAAAACAACAACAAAAACATTGTGCTAGGTACTGGGGTGGGGGGAGTGACTAAGACATTAGTAAAAGGAACAGGGAGCCAAGATGGTGGAGAAAAGGCAGCCACTTACCTGAGGTCTCCTCAAAATCCCTCTGGATACCTTTAAATAATGACATAAAACAATTCCTGGAGTAGCAGAACCCACAAAAGGAGAGGTGAAATAATTTTCCAGCCCAAGACAAATTGGAAAGTCAGCAGGAAAGGTCTGTCACACCAGTGTGAGAGTGGAGCACAGTCCAGCACAGGCCACATCAGCACAGAACCAGCTCCAGTAAATCAGGAGCAGGTCTTGGGAGCCATTGAATTAACAGTGGCAGAAACTGCTTCCAGAGCTCTCATCCCACAGATGGTAAGGAGGTTGAACAACTGGTCAGAAGAAGATTATAGAGGTCCCTTTGCTAGCACTGAGGTGGAATTGTGTTACTTTGCCCATATTCAGATCTGGGTTGCAGTCCTCAGTGGCAGTCCCAGGGTGAAAAGGAGTAGTACACCAGAACTTGAGGCTGCAGTGGAGCAGAAACCCTCCCCCAGTTCCAGGGCAGAAAGGATTGTTTGTGGTCAGTCACAGGCCAGAGCACAGGCCAGAAGAGTAGTAAATACACCACTCCTTAGATCATACTACCTTGGAGCTAGTCCATCTCCAGTTGTCCTGATCTATATCTGTCCACTGTGATGGGGTATAGGCTCTGGGAATCCCCTTGAACTCTCCTTGAATCTTCCCACCTGTTGAGGCATTTGCCTGAAGACATAAGCCTTTCATTATCACTAGGCCCAAATCTCTGTTACTCTTAACAAATGGGAAAAAATGGCACAAAAATTCACTGAAGGAAAAAAAAAACTCCTTAAAAAGTAGGATTGACCAAATGAAAAAGGAGATACAAAAACTCACTGACAAAAATAATGTCTTAAAAATTAGAACAGAGGAAATGGAAGCTAATGACTTTGTGAGAAAACAAGAAACAATAAAATAAAACCAAAAGAATGAAAAATAGAAGACAGTATGAAATATCTCATTGGAAAAAGAACTGACCTGGAAAATAGATCTAGAAGAGATAATTTAAAAATTATTGGACTACCTGAAAGCCATGATCATAAAAAGAGCCTAGATATCATCTTTCAAGAAATTATCAAGGAATACTGTCTTGATATTCTGGAACCAGAGGGTAAAATAGAAATGGAAACAATCCATAGATCACCTCCTGAAAGAGATCCCCAAATGAAATGTCCCAGGAATATTATAGGCAAATTGCAAAGCTCCCAGGTCAAGAAGAAAATATTGCAAGCAGCCAGAAAGAAGCAATTCAAGTATCTTGGAGCCACAGTCAGGATAACACAACATTTAGTAGCTTCTACATTAAAGAAATGGAAGGCTTGGAATATGATATTCTGGAGAGCAAAGTGGCTAGGATTACAACCAAGAATCACCAGAAAAACTGAGTATAATCCTTCAGGCAAAAAAATGGATATTCAATGAAACAGATGTTTTTCAAGCATTCTGATGGAAAGACCACAGCTGAATAGAAAATTTTACTTTCAAATACAAGATTCAAGAGAAGGATAAAAAGTACCACTTCCATGATCATATTCTGCATCTATCTAAGATTTATGGAGTGATGGGCCAACTCTATGGGCTGGCCATCAAGCTACATATTATATTCTGAATAATGGTCATTTTTACCTACTTCATTTTCCTTGTGTAGAGAGAATTAGGCTGGAATCTTTTGAATGATTATAGATCTCATTTAGAAGTCTCTACAGTGTTCCATGCTAGAAAGAAAACACAATATTAATTACAAATAAGAGCATCTGGAGGATCACACAATCTATAGGGAAACTTTCTTCCATTTGTACTCTGATTTGGACATCCTTTATGACAGTGGTGAAAGGCTTTGGTAATATATGTATCCTTGTTCTGTATCTCATTTATTATTAATTATCACAGTGCTAGCTAACAAAATTATCTATGTTGTTTTATCTTTCAAGAAATCTTATATGATATTAGTTCAAGCTATTAAAGTTTAAAACTGCCCTAAAATTCAGAAAACATCCTGTATGTATGGGAGACACATTCTGAGAAGAGAGTTAAAGTGCTTTTGCAAAATAATCAACAACTCATATTGTAAGTGAAACCTTGTATTCTCTATACATTCCAGGTAATTGTGTAAGAGTAGAGATGTTGGTTACTATAGGATATCGTTAGAATGTCCTAAATACACATGTAGATTATTCCCTAAAATATGTTTTAATGGAAAAGAAGGCATGTGGTTAAATTTTATTATGTTACACATTGCCCCCATGCCTTGGGAATAATAAGACCCCCTGATTTTAACTAAATGTTTGGGGATTTTTTCTTTTACATTTGATTTCTTTGGAAGCATTTCTATTTCTTCACACAGTACACTGAGGGCAATGATATTCAAATCCAAATGTACAATGGTTTCTTGTGCACAATTTGATGGATTGTTTCCCTTTTTCATATTTGCTGTCCTTCTAGTTTCAGTCTTCAATGCTCTTGGCATGATCTGTTTAATTGAGTATCTTGCCAAGTTTTCTGTAAACAAATTTTCCATATACTATTTTCACTACTTATGAAGTGATTGTATATGCAATTTTCCACTATCATCTTCCACAGATTTCACAGAAAACTTTCCATTCTAAGGTGCTGTTGCCCTTGGCTGCCATATTTCTTCACTTTCCAATAATCTCAAGTATTTGTTGGATGTGGTTACTCTAGACTACTTCAGTCTCCATTTGTGATGATTGACATCAGTAAAACTTTCTTAAGAAATGTTTAAAAAAAGAAAGAAAAAGAAAGAACTCTCACTGCACCCTAGCCATATGGAACTGAAAGTCCAGAAAAGAGACAACATAGACACAAGTAAACTCACTGCAGTATAGAGGGCTGTGACCAGTACAGAAGAGTAAAGTTAACAAATGCTACATGACATCTAAGGAAGGGAAGACATTTTTTGGCTGAAGTGTTCATGAAGCCTGCCTTTTTGAAGGATGTAGCATTTGGGATGTAATATGAAAGATGAGTAAGAGGTCAAGAAATGAAAATTTAAGGGGAAAGGACAAAAAGGGCCTACTAGTCAATAAATGTATAGGGAGGGAACTAGGGTTAGTGAATAGTGAATAACTCTCTTTGGCTGAAGTAAAGAGTTCATTGGAAAGGCACAGTGGGAAGTATTCAAGTGTAAGACAAAAAATTCAGCGTCACTTTCCATCATAGAGGGCCATGAATGCCAGCCTTAGGAATGGTCATTGAGATTGATCTTTGGTACATGATATTGTTATTTGAAAATACCTATAGAATTCTTGGGTCATTGAAATTAAAGTGAAAGGTAGACCAGCAGGCATCCATGGCACATTATTCCCAATGATGGTCATAAAATAGCTCTCTCTGAGCAGGCCTGGTGCCGCCATTAAGGAGCATTCTGGCCTCATTTGGACAGCTGGTCACTTTATGTGAGACATCCATTGTGGATTTCAGTCTGGTTCTCTCCACAGTCACACTGTCAGCTCTCAGGAAGTTCTGCCTCATTTCCTCCAAGTGTCCTCAATAACAGGCCAGGCAGGGATGGGAATGACGAGACCATCAGGCAGCAGTGACCGGAAAAGCAGCCCAGGGGACCACTTTGTGACACCACGGACAGACTTCACCCTGGCCATTTTGGCCTGGAATCAAATGGGTCCATATGGGCAAGAAGTCACAGGCAGTTGCTTGCAACATAAAAGCCTCTAACTGTGTGAAGCAATGGAAAAAAGCAACGAACCTTTGACTCTGAATCACTGGATCACTGAGTTAGATGAGATCTTAGAGGTTGTCCGGTTCTGACCCTCACTCAGAGCTGGCATCTTCTCTACAATGACCTCATATGTGTTTATCTAACCTCAACTAGGATGCCTCTCAAACAGGGAACTCAGTACCTTGCAAGACACTCATTCCTTTATTAGACAGCTGCAACTATTAGGAAGTTTGTCTTTGTAAAATCATGGTATTTAAAGAAGATGCAGACACCTCAAAAAGTAACTGATTATAAGATCACAGAGCCAGAACTGGGAGGGATCTTCAAGGCCACCCATTCCAAATGCCTGAAGTGTTGTCAGAGTTTCAAGATCATACTTGCCCAAAAGAAAGCCCCAGATTTGAAGTCAAGTCCTATAACTCTAAATCTAAAATTCATTCTACTATATCACACTCCCTCACAGCATTTCTTCTTCACAGAATTCACTTCTTCTGCCTTTCATTTTTCCATGATGCTCAGGGATGGCTGGCTATTTGATAGATCTACCATAGCACCAGGAGATATCTACCTCTCCCTGACCCCTTAATATGGTGGAGAGAGACCCAAAAACACAAAATGGAGAAGGAACAATTGAGGCAGCAATTCTCAAGAGCCCCCATCCTGCTGTCCTGCACCCCCCCTATATCCCTGACCTATTTGGTGATCTCCTCTATATCCCCTGGCCTCACCTGAAACACATGAATGGGATACATACACAGGAAGTGTACTCTGCTAGGGTCACAGAAGGCATATGGATTTTACCCTTAATTTCACAGAGCAAACCCCTTCAATTTGCTCAAAGGTTTCCCCTGAGATGCTGTTCTCAATGAATCATAGACTGCCTGAGATCCACAGGGACCTCAGAGATACAAACCAACCCCCACTTTCTGTAGCATCCCCAACAAGTGGGAATCCATCCTAGCCTCCACCACTCCACAAGTCATATAATTCATATTTTCACATTTTGGAAACCTTTCCAAATCTGGAAACCAAAGTAAGACCCCCTCCCATTTCCCTTATTACATGTGGTCCTGCCCAAAGAGAAACCATCTCACCCTTCTTCCCCGTGAAAGACTTTCAAATACTTGAGTACAGCTGGCACATCTCCCTATGCCACCTGAGCAGATTTTCATGGACAGGATCTCCAGTATCCCACCCATCATACTCTCATCCATTACTGCTTGGCAATATCACTCTTTGTCACTGTTCATAGGGTCTTGTACACTGGAGCCACTCAGGTTTTTTTGAATAAATGAATGAATGACTTCTGTAAGAAAACTACCTGATTGTTTCTTGAAGATGAGGAAACTGAGGACCAGAAAGTCACTAGCCATGCCCCCTCATGAGAAAGCTGGGAAACTTGTATGAACTGATTCAGAGTGAAGTGAGCCAAACCAGAAGAACCATGTATACAATGACTATTCTGTAAAGGAAAACAACTGTGAATGACATAGGAATGATCAACACAGTGACCAAAGGTGAATGGAGAAGACCTCGCCATAGGATGCTTCCAACTCTTACCAGAAAGAGGTCCAGAAGGAATATACATTTTTTGGCAAGGTTGATGTGTGATTTTGTTCTGCTTGCCTATACATACTTGTTACAAGAAAGGGCTTTTGTTTGGGGATAACAGAGTTACAAGGAAGAGTAGAGAGAGTGATGGTGATCAGGTAACAAAAGAAAAGAAAGAAAAGAGTGTCAATGAATGAATCATTAAACATAAAAAGAGAAATATCAGAAGGAGACAGAGAAATAGGGCAGTGCGAGTACTATTGTGTTAAATTTTATGTGTTGTATGCTTTAGTTAAGAGAGATCAGTATGCAGTACAGATTCACAGTTTCATATTCACTCCTCTTTTTCTGTTCTTTGCGTATGGAGGTGCTCATGGTTGTGGATGTTTGTCTAGTCAGTGTTTTAAATAAAATAACATTCAAAAAATAAAAATTAGTATCTCACTTAGGTTTGTTTGGTTTTTTGGTTATTATGTCTTAACCTTGACTTACATGTGTCTATGATACACTGAAAGCTGCAGATTATTTTTTTTCACACAAAGTCAAGTCTACTCAGTTATGTGTCCAAGGCTACAGGATTCAAACTCAGATCCTCCATCCAACAGATATGAGTAGGTTCTCTGATTCTAGATCTGATGTTTTGCCTGATTCCTCTCATGAAATTTGGTAGGGGAGCAGGTGGGTTGAAATTCTCCAGAGAGCTCTGTCTTCACATTCCTTTCTCTACAGGATGCTGGTCTGTTAATTATGAAAAAATAAGCCTGTGGTTTCCCCCATGGGGATTTGTGTACTCCTGGTGTTTACTTGTCTCTTGCTCCGTAATCCTCTCCCTGGAATATTTTAATCATCTCGCAGCCACTAATTGGGATTTTAGAAACAAGGGATTATCATTTCAGGTGAAGATGAGCTGCAGGAGGAAAAAGACAGAATTTGTGTTAATGAACCCATTCTCTCTGCACTCCATTAAGGAGAGGAAAGTTGGTAGGAAAGTTCATTTTTCTCTACCTCTTTGCATTCAGCTTTCCCCCAATTGCCCTTTGTATGCATTCCCCATCTGGAATCTCCACCCATCTCTCCTTGAAGATGAGTTTGTCTAGCTATCTTGGGTTTCCAAACAAAGTTCTGGCCAGAAAATCTTCCTGATCTCCTAGTTTCTATTAGAGATGGGGATTGCTTGCCCTGGCCTCACCAGCAGGAAATTTCAGGGAATAATGTTGTAGGCAGACATCCAATCTCCTTCCCTAATCCCATATGTGTGTGTGTGTGTGTGTGTGTGTGTGAGACAGTGCCTAAAAGTAATGGGGTGGGGGAGGGAAAAGATATCAAGAATGACTTAGTCCCTCCCTGTCCTTCTCAAGGTATTCTCATGAAAGAGTCCCTTTGCCGGGCCCTGCACTAGACTAAGAGTATTTGCATCCACACTCCCTGTCCTTTCCAATCTAATCCAATAATTATTAATTAAGCAACCACTCTGCATATGACACTGTGCTGGGCACAAAGAGCTACAAAGACAATAACAATCCAAACAATGCCTGCCATCAGAGAGTGTCTATGCTGGGGTCCAGGGGTCAGCTTCATTCCTTCTCAGCAGTAGAAGGATCATTAAGTTTGGGTTCTACACAAATGGGATTTTTCTTCAATGGATATTAATTCTCCCTCCTTTAAGACTGCCTCCATTGAACTCATTTAATTACAAAAATATTTCACACTTCATTATTTTGATTTGCCTCGACTTTATGGTGCTATGTAATTAGTCTTTGGGATTCAGGTGCATTCAACCATAACCCAGATACCAAGGTTTCCACATTACCATGAAAAAACACCCCCCTTGTAGCTGGGCAGGCTGACATGGTGCATCCTCCATGGAGGACAGGGAGGCACCAGAGACAGAGAAGGCACCACCCCCAACGTCAACGACCTGTATCCTGTGAGTGTTACAGTGGTGGCTGGAGATGGGTTCTTTTCCTCCCACAAATTAATTAGCAATTAAAAACTTTATTTATAAAGTCAATTCATAAAGATATGACTTATTAAAATGCTAACTATTATTACAGATGACTTTTAAATAAGAAATGTGCAGAAATTCCGAAGATTGACTACTAACCATGCACAAACATCTTCAAAAACAATTTGTTGAATATTAATGAACTGAAAATGTCATTTCTGGTCCAATTACTACAAGTAATTAGGTTTTTTTTAATTATGGAGGAAGTAGAATTTTAATAAGGTCAATTTTACAATTACAGTTCTGAAAAAAAATCCTAATTGTATTTTCATCCCAGCTTATATAATAAATGGTATTAACTCACTAACATCTGTTGATTTTAATGTAAATAAAGCAGGGATATCATTTTGTTGAGTTTGTTGGGAAGTGACATTTTCATGAGAGTAAGTTTATATTTAAAACTGGGGAAACCTGTTAGTGACGTGGGGATCGGCAGCATGAATAAGGGCAGCACCATTGAAGAGTTTGGCATTTCCATTGTTCCAAGAAAGGTAAAAGATTGAGAAAGAAATGAAGTCATTCTTTCTTTTCAGTCTTGGCTGCCTAGCTACAAATACTAAGAAAGTCAGCCTGTCAAACCTTTTGGATTTTCCAAGAAACATTCTATTCGACAGCTATTGCCTTCATGACCATACCTGAATCCAGTTCAGGTGGATTCTATCAACAGCACCTGCTTCTGTGACAAAGACAGTCTCTTTGGAGTTAGAACCCACTTGGGTGACCTGGAGCAAATGCTTTCAATTCTCTGGGTCTCAGTTTC
Source organism: Trichosurus vulpecula (assembly GCF_011100635.1). Lineage (NCBI taxonomy): Eukaryota > Metazoa > Chordata > Mammalia > Diprotodontia > Phalangeridae > Trichosurus > Trichosurus vulpecula. The sequence goes on along the minus strand of NC_050577.1, from coordinate 304,961,647 downwards.
CCCCCTTGTAAAAAGAGGGGGTTGAAATCAATTTCCAAGGTTCTATCCAACTCAAAATCCATGATTCTACAATGATCTTACAATGCATTTGATTCAGCAAGTATATGTGCACATGCCTAGCATTTCTCAAGTGCTGGGCACTACAGATGCCAAGAAAAAAGACAGTCATTGACCTCAAGTAATTTGCACTCTAATTTGGGGGGAAGGGGAGTGAAATGCATCCATAGATAAGGAAACAAGCCTCAGAACCCTGAATGTGATGTATTCAATTTATATACAAAGCACATGAACATAATTTTGTAAGAAGTGGGTGTGGGGCGGGGGAGATCACTAGTGAAGTCTTTGTGTGAGGCAGTGAACTTGGACTGAGTTTTGAATGAGGATAGATGGTGCTGGACAGCAGCTCTGGGGAGAAGGGATCTCTCCATGGTTCTCCTGATGTAACTGGCTACATGAAGTCCAGAGAGGCCCCGACACAAATAATACACACATTTCCAAGCTGATGAAAGGATAAATGTCTATTCTTCTGGATAAGGTGATCCCCATGAATGGGTTAAGCTGGTTTATTTCATCCAAAGCACTTTACAACCCCACAATTTTCGAACACAGCTTCCTAGAAAGTAGGAAATGCATAAAATACAGAGAATTACAAACACAAACAGTTATAGTGAAATCCAGTTTTCAAAATACTTTTTCCCATCCAAGCTCACAAACCCCCAGAAGTCCATCCATGGATCCCTAGGAGATCTGTGGCCCCCAAGTTAACAAACCCTGCTCTAAGCCTCAGTTACTAAAGCAAGGGTCCATAACCTCATTTGTGTCATGAACCCCTCTGGGAAAGCTGAGGGACTTGCCTCTGATTTTCAGAATCAGATTTTTAAATGCAAAAATAATATGTACAGTATAAAAAGGAAATCAATTGCAGTACAAATACAGATTCTTATACTCCACAGCCCCAAGATAGGAGCCTCTATGATCATGCCCTCATTTCACAAATGAAGCAAACTGTAACCCAGGCCTGAGAAATGACTTGAAATTACATAGGAGTTAGTAAGAGTTTGAACAAGGATTTGAATTTGTCATCTGACTCCAAATCCAGTGTTCTTAATGCCAACACCTTGTTCTTAATGTACATGACATGCTCTTCATGTCAGTCAATCAGTTGGTCAACAAGCATTTGTTAAGTGCCTGCAGTGTGCTAGGCTAGGGGCAGCTGGATGGTGCAGGGGATGGAATGCCAGGCCTGAAGTCAGGAAGAGTTCAAATCTGGCCTCACACACTTACTAGCTGTGTGACCACAGGCAAATAACTTAACCCTGTTTGCCTCAGTTTCCTCATCTGTAAAATGAGCTGAATCTGTAAAATAACAGACCACTCCAGTATGTTTGCCAAAAATAACTTCAAGTGGGCTCATGAAGAGTTGGACATTGATTAAACAACAATGACAAAATCTGCCAGGCACTGCGCCATGTGCTTGAGATACAAAGGAAGGCAAATACATGGTCCCTTCCCTCAAGGAACTCACATTCTCATAGGGAAGGCAAAATGTAAATGACGAGCTATGCACAAGATCTTTACAGATTATATGGAAGGTGGTCTTAGAAAGGAAGGCATTTGCAACTGGAGGGACTCCAGTTTCCTTACCTGGTGCTGATCCATGCCTCGTGCTACCTGGATGTGACCTACCTTCAGGCTGCTCATCTGAATCCCCAAACCCACTCTCTACTCTAAGCACCAGCTTCCAGGTCCCATGTCCATCCCTTTCCTCATTCCCTACTGGGAAATCCTAAGTCCATTCCACTCTCAATTCCCTATTCTCTGCTCTGAATCTGTGCAGATCTCTGATTTCCAGTGTGGGACACCATGATTATGGCCTCATTTGATGGTATCTGTATAGTGTGATGTAATGGAAAAAACCTGAATTAAGAGTCACAAGACCTGGATTGAACTCTTTACCACCTTGGGCCAGTTTGTGTTCACGCATCTGAAGTCTTAGGAGTTGGTCCATAGCCATTTGTTATGAACTGTCTCTCCCACCTTGAATGCACTCCCATCCTTCTCTCTACATCTCTGAAGCCTTTTCTTCCTTCCAGATTTACCACTTCTTCCAGGAAGTCTGTTGCCAGAGTCATCTCCCCTTGATTTCTTTGTACAATATTTATAACCATAGATGCAGAACTGAAAGGGACCATTAAAGGTTGTAAAGCTCAATGCTTTATTTTATGGCTTAGAATACTAAGAACCAGAGAGATGAAGTGATTTCTCCAACATCACAGAGACAAGAAGTAGCTGAGATGGCACTCTGACTTCAAACCAACATTATTACCATTTCCCCAAGCTTATTTCTCTACAGGTTATATTCTTCATTAGAGTATAAGCTCCTTTAAGGGAGAACTGTTTTAATTTTAGATTACTGAAGTGACTCAACTGGTCTCTCCTTGTTTCAGTCTTTTTCTACTTCAATCCATCCACCATTGAGTTAGGAAAGTAATATTTCTAAAGAATAATCGTTGAACAAGTTGTGGCATATGGTTTTGATGGAATATTACTGTGCTATAAGGAATGATGAGTTCAAGATCTTAGAAAACATGGAAAGACATGTTTTAGACATGGAAAATAATAAAAAGTGAAATGAACAGAACCAAGACAACAATATATACAGTAAAGCAGGTCAGTTGGGGTTATGTGATTTGCCCAAGGTCACACAGCTAGTAAGTGTGTCAAGTATCTGAGGCCAGATTTGAACTCAGGTCCTCCTGACTCCAGGGCCAGTGCTCTACTCACTGAGCCACCTAGCTGCCCCAGCAATTTTGTTTTAAGAATGAATTTGAGCAAGTTATTTTGATTATTGTAAACATCCAAGTTAACTATAAAGGACATACAAAGAAAGATGTTATCTGCATCCAGAGAAAGAACTGACAAATAGAAGCATGTATAGAATAATTTTACATATAAATACATATGTGTGTTTATGTGTGTGTATACCTATTTGTGACTAATGGTACTCATCTCTAGAGTGGGTATGGGGGGAGGGAATACAAAAAGAAATTTACATAGTAATTTTGTTGTATATTTGAAAGGAATAGCAGGTTGTGCGTAGTAGATTTGCAGTTTCGTGTGTAATCACCTTTTTATTTGACTTATTGTACTTATTATTTATAGAAATGCTTGTTTCATTGCACAAATTAAAAATAAAATGTAAAAGAATAGTTGTGACATGACATTCCCCTGCCCAATAAACTCCAGTGGCTCCCTCTTACCACTAGGATCCAATACAGACTCTTCTGTTTGAGGATTCAAACTCTCCAGAACCTGGTTCTGCCCTGCTTTCCCAGATCACCTTCCTGACCACCCATTCCACAGTTATAGCAAGCTACTTTCCCTCCTTTCCCTCTACACAACACTCCATTCTTGCTTCTGTGATTGCATAGTCTATTTCCCAATTTAGAAGGCACTCCCTCCTCATCTTGACTTCTTAGAACCCCTTGCTTCTTTCACAGGGCGAGTTAAGCTTAACAGTCTTTCCTGATTCCCACCAGGACAATCCCCTAAAATGACCTTGAATTTATTTTATTTACCCATAAGCACACATATCCCCTCGTAGAATATAAGCTCCTTGAGGTCAAAAACTGTTTGCTTTTTCTTCCCATATCCTTGGAGTAAAGCACAGTATCTGGTACATAGTAGGAGCATAATACTTACTGGTCAATTTTTTTTCTTTGTATTCCAGCACTGGGCACGATATCTTGTACATCATATTCACTTAGCTAATTTTTTTTTAGTTCAACCGAACAACTTTCACTCTACAGATATAAGTCAGATGGCTTACAAGGGGAAAAGTGTCGAGCCTAGAGTCGGGAAGACCTGAGCTCAAATCCAGCTTCAGGCACTAACTGTATGACCCAGGGCAAGTCACTTAACCTATTTTTCTCAGTTTCCTCCTCTGAAAAAAGGGGGTAAAATAGCACCTACCTTCCTGGATCGTTGTGAGGATCAAATGAGATACTAAATGCAAAGCACTATGTACCTAGCACATAGTAGGCTTATATAAATGTTGGCTGTTATTATTTATTATCATCTTTAGTTTTATCAACAACAGTAATAATCATGGTGGTTGTACTAGCAGCAGCTAGTATTTCTATGGCACTTTAAGGTTTGCAAAATGCTTTTTATATGTTAGCTCTTTTGATCCTGACAACAACCCTGGGAAGTAGATACTCTTTTCCCATCCTTTACAAGTGAGAAACTATAAAATAAGCAGTTAAGAATAGTTGACCTAAAAGATTCTCCCAGTTCTGAAATCCCCAGTCCTGTGACCACCACCACCACTAACTATCTCAAGTGATACCTTGGGGGAATTCTGCAGTTCTCAGAAACTCTCACTGCTGGAATGCCAAGAGCAGTGTGGATGCCGTAAAAAGTCAGCCTTCTCTCCTTTGGGGTACCTTCTGCTTCTCTCTCCCCAAATCCATGAGATCTTGCATAATGCCAACAGGAGATCAGAGCTCCAAAGGCAAAACAGTTGTTGGGTGGTGCCTTCTTTGTTTCATTTTCTCTGTAAGGCAGCATGGAGGTGCTAAGCTGGGGAACAGCAAAGGAATGTTTAAACATCTCTGAAAACCCTGGTAGCACACACTTTTCTTTTGAGGGGAAGGTTTTGTTTGACAAGGTTGCAGCCAAAGAACAATGCTGGGTCTCCATATCAGACCAGAGCAGACACAGGATTGGACTCGGGTTGTCCCTGGCTTCTTTTCACCCAGGATTTATTCAGGAACACTTCCATGTAAGGGAACAGCTTGCAGTCATTAAAATGGTTTGTTGGGTATTTGTTATATCCTTGGTAATGTCTTGCTGAATTTTAATTACTCAGATTAAGATCTATTGATATCATTATTGAGATATATAAAAGTTTTGTTTAAACATGAAGATCCCTGAAATGGATGCTGTGGGGATGCATAAAATGCTTTATGGCCATGCATGGCGAGGAATCCAAGCACAGGGGCTTGCTGTGCCAGCGGGCTCCAAGGACACTCAGCACAGTGCCTGACATTGAGCAGGGCTGGCCAGCGGCCCTCCATGGGGGCCAAGGCTGACCACAGCCATGGCACTATCACAGAATCCCAGATGTTAGAGCTAGAGACAACTTCAAGATCAAAACCAGCCCAGATGGGGATCCAGACAAGGTACATGAGACCCAGAGAGCTGTCCAACTTCACATGGCTTAGTAGGGAAGAGAGCTAGAATTCCAAAGATCTGGTTCCTCAGTTGTGCCCTTTGGAGTGGATACCAGTACAAGTGAGACCTTCTTTTGCTTTAGTATCCTTCCTCCCAAAAAATGCTACTACCAAGAAAGGACCTTACCCACAATGAAGGTGACAAGGCATGTGTTTCCTGCCTTACCATAGATGATATGCACAACACTGGATTCAGGTTTCCTGACTCAGCATAGATGGTATGTATGGTACTGGATTCCAGTGTAGGAGCACACGTGTGCTCAAATAAAGATATAAATAGGGCATGGAGAGGGCTATAGACTCTACAGGAATGAGTTAATTAAACTAAATCATGTTTTAGCCTAGAGATGAGAAGGCTTCCAGGATGCACAAGAACTATCCAGGTGTTTGATGGGCCAGCATGGGGAAGAAAGATTGGGGTTGTTCTGCTTGGCCCCAGAGAATAGAACCAGAGCCAAATAGGAAACTGATAGGATTTCACTTTAGCAACTAGAACTAAGGTTCAAGGGTAACCTCAGAAACAGACTAAATTGAGGTGGGATTCCCCTTAGGTATTTTGGTTTGGTTTGGAAAGAGTCCTGAACTTGGAATCAGGAAATCCTGGGTACATATTCTGGCTCTTTTGCTAACTACCTGAATGACTCCATTCAAGAAATTTCCCATCATGGGCCTCAGTTTCCCCACTTGTAAAATGGAATAAGAATAATTGCAGTATCTACTTCCACAAGGGAATGGCAAAGAAAGACCTTTGTAGACTTTGACTTACCACTGAAGGGGAAATTTCTGCCATTATCCACATTGCTGGGGTTCAGGAAGGATACTGCTATGAATGTGGGTATCTACAACCCAGAAGTCATGGAGACAAAGTCAGTGGGGCCACACGACATTCTGGAAAGAAAATTGACTTTGGAGTTAGAAGGCCTGGGTTCAAATCTCAGTTCTACTACTTCCTAGCTGCATAGCTTTGGGTAAGTCACTTGCATTTTATGTTCCAAAGCAGCCAGGAGATGAAATCATGGCCAGTGAGAATTCATCAAGAAATTTGGGGTGTCAAGTGTCAAGAAGAGAAAATTTGGGGGTTATGTGATGGCCAGAATTCCTTAAAGGGCTATCGCTACTACCCTCGATCAATAGCTGATTGAGTGATTGAAGCTTTATAAAGTGCTGTCCTCACATGAACTCCATGCATTCAATAGCAGGAACACAGTGATCTCCACTTCACAGACATGAAAACAGTGGCTCCAAAAGGCTATAAGTAACTTGTTAAAATCACAGCACCAGCCAGGATTGGATAAAAAATAGGAAAGGGGGATTAACCTGTTCTCTCTGACCCGAAAGGCCACCCCTGGGACAATGAGAGCAGGGCCACAGAAGCAAAGAGGAGCTAACTCTGTTGTCCCAACCACGGAATAAGGTGGGGCTGACTGTCCTTCCCAGAGGTCTTCGGGTAGAGACATTCACTTCCCAGGTCTCACAGAGGCACTCCCAGGCTGGCTCCATCCTCTCACAGGTTCCCTCCAGCCCTGATCTTCTGAGCTCCCCTGGGTCTGGGTCCAGGGGCAGCATCTCTGAACTTTTCCTTTGGCTTTTTCTGCTGCCTAAAAATGGCCCATTTAATGACCCACTGATGACTTGCAATAACTGCCCCTGGATCAGAGGAAAGCATTTATTTCCCCACTAAGAAAAGGCAATTGAAAAAATATGGAAAGTAAGTTCCTGGCTTTTAGGGAGTTTGTGTCTAACAAGGTGAGAGTATTTTTCCCCTCAAAGCCACATAAAAAGCATTTCCATTTCACTCGTGGGCTTCCATTTACTCAGCAATGAAGACTTTAAAACAGACATAAATGAGATCCAAATGCTAAGGACATTCATTTAAATAAATGGGTTTGTTATGGCTCCAGAGAGCAATGACAGCCCTGGAATATGGGAACCTCCCAATGAAACCTGAGTCAGGGGGGAGGGGACCATGGCGCAGGGGTGCATACAGATATAGTGAAAGAGATAAAGAGACAAGCAGAAGACAGACATAGGCACAGGGGTGATAGAACTAGGAACCAATGCCAAAGAGAGATGGCATAAAAGGAAGAGACAGAAAGCAAGGGGGAGGGAGGGAAAGAAGAAGAGAGACAGAGAGAGAGAGGGAGGAAGGAGACAGAGACAGACAAAAAGAGAGGGAGGGAGAAGAGAGACAGAGAAGAGGGAGGAAGGGAAGGAGGGAGGAGAGGGGGAGGGGGAAAAGGAGGGAGGAAGGGAAAGGGAGAACCTGATCAGTTGTGCCCTCAGCCAGAAGCAGCGACCATGGCAGGCCAAAGCTTGAGGTTTTCTCCACTCTTTCTATCTGATCACTTTTGTTGAATAGGTTCTCAGGTCTGGAAAGGGAATTACTATCTCCACTTTTAAAAAAAAAAAGCAGTTTTGTTGTCAGGAAGGCAAATCCAATTTAATTGGAAGTATGAGAGGCACTGAAAGGGTGAAGCTTGTGGCCTGTAGGGGGCTGTCATTGTTACTCATTGAAGATGGTGAGAACCTCTCCTCTGACTACCCCCCACACTCTGGGGAAACCACTTATTGTAAGAGAAATCCATGAAGTCATCAATTTACAGAGCACTTCTTACTCCCCTGGCTTCCCAGCACACAAACACACACACACACACACACACACACACACACATATACACATGTACACACACACAGAGAGTTCCTAACTTTGTGCCCTACCCAACTATGGATAGACATGAAGAGAAGAAGACCTAGGCCCTATCTTTAGAGAGCTCCAGCCTGAAAGGGCTGTAGGAATGAGATATAACCTACAGATTGAATACAAGTAGCTATTAGCATGAGGCAGCACAGGGCAAAGTTCAAAGGAGGTAAGGGCTCAGCGGAGTCTGGAGTGGGACAGTCCATTGGAGACCTGTGTGCTTAGTGATGTTGGAGAGGGAAGGTGAACAAATAAAGACCTCCCTAAGTACATGCCAAGGGAGAGATGAATAGAAAGTAGTCTGCCTGAAGGAGGCATGGGGGGTGCAATATGACAGACCTAGGCTATCTTAAAAGGGGCCTAAAGTCCCAGTCCTTGGAAGTGATGCTGCTCCTGTAACTTGGGCTGATCAGATTCCATTGAGGCCTTGATTCCATTCTGACTTCTACATTTTAGGAGGGCCCTGATCAACTGGAGGGTGAAGGCAAAAGACTTTAAGTTCATACAATATAAAGGTCAAGTAAAGGAAATGGAAATGTTTGGCCTGGAGGGTAGAAGGGCAGGGAATAATAGTTGTCTTCAGCTATTTGAAGGGCTCTCCATGAAATAGGGGCTTGACCCCAGAAGGTATAACCTCAAGGTAGGGGCTACAACAAGGCTGTAAATCAACAAGGTTGATTTATACTTGATGTTGGGGTGGGGCATGTCCTAACAGTAGGAGTTAGACTGGGTGTCCTCAGGAGGCAGTGAGACTCTCACTGAGAACTATTCAAGCAAAGGCTGAATGATCCCTTATCACGTGAATTGTATAGAGAATATTTGTTCAGGTATGAGTTCAACTGAACAGTCTTGGAGATCCCATCATTCTCTAAAATGCTGTAAGTCTCTGAGGCTGCTGTAGAAGGTATTGAAGGGTACATAAAAGGAGTATCTGACATGGCTGGCCTGTACCAACTGGAAACCCATAATATGGCGAAACATCCCTAAGAAACATGAAAAAATATGGTAAAAGTGCAGCAAAACAGACAAGATCAGCCAAAGTAAAACCAAAAGGCCAACATTGCTAAAGTTTATTCCCAGATTATCCCCTTTCTCAAAAATGGGATTTTCTCATTTTATAATTTGGGGAAGAGGTGAAGCTAAAACCCATAACTCAATGCCCTCCCCCAAATCTTGAAGGAGTAGAATGAAACTAAGCAGGTGACAATAAAATTAAATCTGCAAAATTATATAATTCGATTTTTAAAATAAGTTCTTTGACAAGATTAGAATCATAGAGACATGAGTATACAGCTATTCATGTAAAAAAAAAGATCTAGGAATCTTAGTGGACTCCAAGTTTACATGGTTGAATATAGCAGTCAAAACCAAAAACAAGCCCAATGTGACCTTAAGTGACATTAATGGAAGTGATCATTAGCCCTGCTGTGTCCTACTCTTGTTAGACATATGGCCCATGAAAAGAGTTCATTTAGGACTGACCTCACTGTATTTTGTTGACCATATTCCCAATTTAGAAGATCAGGAGACTGCTATAGTCTTCAATTAGATTTTAGCAAAGTGTTGGAGAAATAATCTCATATTATTCCTACGGTAGGGGCAGATGAGGTGAAGAGCTACAGAGTGAGTGATGTGGAACATCTTATACCATTTTGTAACATTTTTGTAATTTCAATAAGACTCAGGGCCTGAACTAATAACCAGAAGAAGCCTGATCCTAACAGTCTCTTTGTTCTCTGAGTAAGCTCAGAATGTCTTTTCTCTGTCAACAAGGCCGGATCTGGCTGACCTAAGAACATTCTTTCCCTGTTAACCATTAAGGGATGAGACCCTAATCCTGAGAGACTACCTGGCTTAATATTGTATGGGTATATACTATGCTATGGAATGTTAATGAAACACAGAAATGCTGGCTTGTAGTTTCAACTGACCCTTATCAGCACTCTTATCTTATTGTGTTTACCAACCTATTCCATTAAGGAAAATCCTCTTGTTGTATCATGGTTAAACATACATGGGGATCAAAAAAGTGAGGTAACACAGACTTCTGAGTCTATGAAAAATAACCTAAATAAGTTTTCTCTTTCCTTTGTTCAGGTGGTCAGATTCAGGTCTGACTCCATGCATGCATGTATCTGCTAAGTTTAAAGGGAATGAATAAATAAATGTGTAAGCAATATGAATTTTTCTATCACCTAGCTTGTTTGCCTCCTTTAACCAAACTTTCAGGTTTAACAATGATAATTCTTTTAAGTACATGTTGAACTGGTCATACTCTCCCCTGGTCAGAATGTACCTGGAGTACTGCTTTGGGGATCATGAGGTAAGAGGCCATTGATAAGTTGGAGAGTATCCCAAGGAGGATCACCAGGATAGTATAAAAAGTCCAGCTAAGACACGATAGTGACATTCAAGAGTTGGAAAGGTTGTCATTTGGAAATGGGAGGCAACTTCTGTTTGACCTCAGAGGGCAGAGCCAGGAGTAATGAGCAGAACTTTCAAAGAAGCCAATTAAGCTTGATATGAGGGGCAGGGAAATACCTTCTTATTAATGAAAGCTGTCCAAAAGGAGAATTGGCTGCCTTAAGAAATGGTGAAGTCTTTTTCCCTGGAAATTTTCAGTCTTGATAATGAAGAAAAGTCAAATTTAAGTCAAGACATCAAGTATTTGTTAAGTTCCTACTACGCATTGGGTGTCATGCTAATTTTGGGAGATACAAAGAAATGTATAAACTGGTTCCTGCTCTCAGGGAGCTCACTCACAGTCTAATGGGGGACACAACATTCAAACAACTATATATGAAAAGAGAAATTTAGACCAGGTGTGCTTTGATGAGTGTCTGCACCAAGTGGCAATGTTGGAGGAGGGAAAGGGGAAAGATGAGGTACAAAAATGAGATGTTATACAGACAATTTTCCAATGAAGAAATCAAAACAATTTATAGTCATATGAAAAATGCTCTAAATCATTATTGATTAGAGAAATGCAAATTAAAACATTATTAGAGTGCCTATATCTTTTGATCCAGCAATACTACTACTAGGTCTATTTCCAAAGATGATTAGGGAAAAAGGAAAATAACCTATTTGTTCTAAAATGTTTATAGCAGCTCACTTTGTGGTGGCAAACTGGAAATTGCAAATGCCCGACATTTGAGGAATGGCTGAATAAGTTGTGGTATATGATTGTGATGGAATACTACTGTACTATAAGAAATGACAAGCTCAATGACCCTAGAAAAACATGGAAAGACTTGCACAAAGTAATCAAGGGCCGAAAGAGCGGAACCAAGAAAACACTGTATACAGTAACAGCAATACAGTTTTAAGAATGACTTTGAGTGAATAATTTTGATTATTATATATAGCCAAATAAACTGTAAAAGACATATAAAGATGCTATCTGCATCCAGAGAAAGAACTGGTAAATAGAAGTATGTATAGAATAATTTACATTCATATACGTATATATGTGTGTATGTATGTGTATGTGTGTACACATTCATATGTGTGTATGAATATACATATACATATATACCTATTTGTGTCTAATGGTGGCCATCTCTGGTTGGGGGAAGGGAAGAAAAAAGGGGAAAAATAAATTTACATGATACTTTTATTATATATTTAAAAGGAATAGCAAGTTGTACCTAATAGATTTGCAGTTTTACATGCAATCATCTTTTTTATTGTACTATGTTGTGGACTTGTTTGTTTTATTCCATATATTAAAATGTTTTAAAAAAAAAAGATGTTAGGAAAATAGAATTGGCAGGACTTGGAGACTGACTGGATACAGGTAATGAGTGTAAGGAAGAAGGGGTGTAGGGCACCTTGGCTGTGCACCTGGGGACTGGGAGGGTGGCAGTGGCCGTGCCAATGATAAGGAAGTTATAGAGAGGAGAGGGTTTGGAAGGAAAGGTAAAAATTCAGTTCTGATGCATTGAGTTTAAGACATCTATGGGGAACCCAGTTCAAGGGGTCCACTTGTCGAGTCTATTAAGAAGGGATTCCTCTCAGGTATGGGTTTGACCAGGTGGTCACTGAAGTCCCTTGCAATGCAAACTCTGTGATTCTGGATTTATGGTTTGTGTTGGGGCTGAGTAGATGAAGGCCATGTTCCTTTGACTCTGGGTTTCTGTGAAAGTCAGTGGGTCAATAAATATGTATTACATAGTTTTTATAGGCCAGGGACTATGCTAAGTGATAGATAAAAAGAAAGGTAATTCCTTTCCAATCCTAATGGAGAAAGACAACACATAAAAATCAGCAGAAAAGTGGGGCTAATGGAGCGCCTGGCAGGAGAGGGGTCATAATGATGAAGGCCAAGGGAGCATGACCACGTGGGAGATGAAGGGATGGCCACCCCAAGTGCCCTCCTTAAATGGCGGATCTAGGTAGAGAAGCTCTCCAACATCCAACCTCCACCCTCTCTGATCAGAGGAAAGGAGGGATCTCAAGGCAGGAGGTCAGGGAAGGAGCTGGGCATTTCACAGGTGATGAGCTCTTGCAGGAAAATGAGAACTTGATGGAGTCCACTACAGCCAGCTGAGAAGTTAAAATCCTTGATAAACTCCAAGTCTCTGTGCAAGAGAGACTATCATTTAGCTGGAAAGATTGCATTATGGAGTTCCCACCATAACAGGAGGCTTGGACTGAGGAATGTGTTTCATTGTCAGCCTCAGGCACAGGGAATGAGCTAGACTGGGTTAGACTCAATTTGTATAGAGACCAATTAGCAATATTTACTTAAGCACTGAACAGTGAGGGGTCATTCATTCATGGAAGCAAAGGGCCAGTCTTAACAGCAAATCAAAGATATCCTGAAAGGACAGGTACTTGGTGTGCTGTGCCTTCCTGCAGATTCCCAAAGGGGTCACAGGTGAGCAAGTGGAGGGGGGCACAGGACTTAGCTTTGCTTTCTTTCCCATTTAATTGCCTCTGCCACATAATTAAAGTGACTAAGATCTTCCACAAATGACTTTTGTTGTGTGTTCTGTTTTAAACCATATAATTTCTCTCCATAACCTGACGTGGAAGGAACACCTCTCACAGCTTGTAAATGTCAGCCACTCTTTGTCATAACCAACCACATAATTTATAAATGCCAAAAGCAATGAGGTTTTTCCCATCACCTTAAGAGGACTGATCGGATCTCTCATGGACATTTTTTGAAAATCAATTATGTTTGACTCATAAGCTACTTACTTTGCATGAATTAAGAAGAAGTCCCACTCAAAGCCAGTAGATCATTAGAGGTAGGAGCGACCTAACAGATAGCTAGCCCCTTGTTTTACAGATGAGAAAACCAAAGCTTAACAAGGCTGACTTGGGTAACAACTGCCCATCATGTCTTAGGGTCCATATGTGGGAAAACAACAACAAATCAGCAGGAATGACACTCTGAGGTATGCAAAGCATCTTACAAATACCTAGTCTTATCCTCACAACAACCCTGGGAGGTAGGCACAACTAACACCCTCATTTTAGAGATTAGAAAACTAAGGTAGACAGAGGTTAAGTGTCTTTTCCAAGGTCATACAGCCAGCAAGTATCGGAGGCCAAATTTGAACTCAGGTGTTTCTGGCTTCAACTGCAAAGCTCTATCCGTTGCCCATGTAGCTGCCTCAATGTAGAGCAGAAAGGAATAGTAATTACAACAGCTCACAGTTCTGTAGTACTTAGGAGTTTATCCAACACTTTCTTCAAAACAAGCCTGAGAGATTGGTATTAGAAATATTGTAAATCTCATCATAAGAAAAGTTTATCTCTAGAAGGAGAGATGATTTACCCAGGGCAATACAACTATTAAACTCCCAAGCCAGGCTTTGAGTGGGTCTTCCTGTTATCTGTCTCTCTCCTTGTCTCTGGGTCACTGCCTATGTGTCTCCCTGGATATGGTTGTCTCTGTCTTTCTCTGCCACTGAAGAAACTAATGAGAACAACTGGCCTGCATATGTTATCCATTACACATGATCTTGTTATATCTGCACAATTATTTCTTTGGAGTAAGTACTACAGGGCTTTTCAGCCCATTTTATGGATAGGAAAATTGAGGCTTACATAGGTTAATGAGTCGTCGGGTATCTCATAACTAGTAAGGACAGAGGCAAGATTGAACCTTGGGCTCTCCTGCTGCTAACTTGACATCAAAATGTCTTGTGTTCAGAGCTTACTTGGCTGACGAAGGAATGGCCTCAACCACTCAGCTCTTGCTGCCATGGCTCATGATAATAATGAGTTCTGACCTGTGGACCTTTGGCCACAACAATTGGCATGAGGAGTTTCCTCACTGGGAATTCTGGTCCCAACAGAATAATCACAATGAAAACAGTGATGATGGAATTGTTTCTAAACAGTTAGCTTTGTCCAAAACTGATGGAGGGGCCAAATTGAGCTGCCTCTAAATGTACACAGTGGAAATCAATGCTAGAGGAAGCACATTTTAAAGTACCCTGACCCTGCTTTTTAGAGATATCTCAAGTGGAAAAAATTCTCTTCGAGGACCTACAATTTGTCCAAAGGACTCATGATGGAAAATGCTATCCACATCCAGAGAAAGAATTAAGGAGTCGGAACGCAGAGTGAAGCAGACTCTTTTCTCTTTTGTGTTGTTTTGTTTTCTTTTATTTCTCATGGTTTCTCCCATTTCTTATCATTCTTCTATGCAACATGACTAATGTAAAAATGTATTTAACAGGAATGTATTTGTAGAGCACATATCAGATTGCATGGCATCTTGTGGAGGGAGTGGGGAGGGAGGAGGAGAAAATTTAAAACTTATAGGAGTGAATTATGAAAACTGAAAAATAAAATATTAAAAACTTCTCAAACATGGGAAAAGATAAGGGACATCATTATTGCTAATATAGCCAGGAGTAAGCAAATATCAGTAATGAAGCCCTCATACAACTACTTCCTCACTTCTACATAATCTTTGGCAGAGTAGTCTGGCACTATCGAGTACATCTTTGAAGAAAACTTGAGAAAAGAGAAGGCTGATCTCTGCGACATTACAGAACACAACCTCTGATAGAGAAAAGCTTTGGGCTCAACCCAGAATGAAGTCTGACAGAACCACCTCCACCCTGATTCCTTCCATGCATGTAGTATGGGCATCCAAAAGTCCTTCCCAGAGGCAATCACAGATAGAACTCTGTTCGATTATCATTTTGTTATTAAGTAAGGCATTAAGCAGGGAAATACTTTCTAGCCAAAGGTTTTCCTCACTATAGATCATGTCTTGTACAGAGTCAAAATGATAATGGCATCGAATGCCAGAAAGAACAAGGTTTTCTCAGTGGAACAGAGAACAGTCCATAAAGCACCCGACCAATCCATGGAGGAAAAAAAGTGGATAAAAATGCCTGAGGATCAGACGATGGTATGCAATATACACTGCTCACTGCATTAGTCTATCAGTCGATGTGTCTTAGTCAGATAAAGAGACATTAAATCAAGAATAAGGGAGATCAGAAAATAGTTTGTCTAACAGCCTCATTTTACAAATGAAAAGCTAAGAAAGTGAAGTGACTCACTCATGGTCACCAGGGTGGCAAACACCAGTGGGCAGATTGGAAGCCAGATGCTCTGAACAAGGCCAGGGCTCTTTCTACTGTACTGAAGTGTCAGTGAACAATGAATTGGTCAAAATTGGTTAGTAGAAGAGTTATAGGTTGAATTAGGAAATGGTACCATTCTTTTAATGATCCTCAAATGCCTCATGATACAAAGTCCATTATTTAACACTGACATTGCCCAGACGGGTAGACAATGTGGTCTAGTGAAGAGAAATCAGTACCAGATTGAGGAAGACCTTGGTTCAAATCCTGCCTTTAACACATACTAGCTATGTAATCCTCACTTAACCTCTCTGTGCTCCCAGGGAACTCTTTAAGACTACAAAGTGCAGATTAGGTGCTGATCGGCATTATCAGAGGAAATTCTCTTGCCAAGAGTTCTCTATAGCAATGGAGTCTATCCAAAATAAATCACTTCTGTGCTTGACACTACCTAGCCACAAATCATGATGAGTCATCCTCTGGAAAGATTCAACCCTCTGGATGGCCCAAGTGGAGAGATGTCTCCCTGGTGGAGAAACGTACAATGCATGAAACATTCCATGACATATTACCCAACATGGAGCTCCCAAGAAATGACATGCAACATTTCCAAAGGCATGAATGACCAGAAAGGGAGGCAAGCCAGCCATGTAGTAAGAATGAGTATTACTGCTCGTGTAGCAGCAAAATATTAAAAGAATCCTAGAATGCCTCCAGCACATGTGGATTCTCTAGAGAGAATCTATTTAACGACATGGACAAGAATGCCGCAGGATGGGATGGTGACAGGGCATCATATTCTGCACCACTGGAGACAGTAGCCAAGTGGGATGATCACAACTCTAGCTATCAGAGTCCACTGTTCTATTCTAGGAAGAAGGTGGGTATTTTATGAATGTACCTCATTGACTCAGATGCTAATGGTGGAAAGGAGGAAAGACAGGAGAGAAAACTCAAAGCAGTCAGTTTGGCATTTGCTTTGAAACAGGTGAAGTGGTAGAGGGGAGAGGCAGGAACTACTGAGGAAAATTAGGTTTGCTGATGGTCTGGGTTTTCGTTTTAGCCATATCTTTCCTGACCTTCAATACTACAAAGTATTTACAGATGGCCAATTCATGATCTCCTAAACATGACTTGCTATGACTGTGAGCCTTGGTTTTTGTCATTCTCAGCATCCGCCCCTCCTCCTTCCATCTCCCCAGCCACACCCTGCCTCACTATTGTTCAAAGCCCCACTTCCTTGGCCCCTTTTGACCAACCATCCCTGCTCCCTCTTCTTCCTCTGCCTTAAGTAGCACTCACTGCCATAACCTCTTATGTTTCTCTTATTGACTATCTGATGATGTATCTGATTGTTAAGGCACTGAAATTTCCACATATTTGCATATGGTTTCTTCAACTGGTTCATAAGCTCCGCTTCTTCAGAGGAGGGACAGCAACAAACTCAGTCATGGTTATAAATCTCCTTGGAATTAGTTGGACCCAACCAGAGTAGAACTACATAATTGTCTATACACCTGGGGTCATTTGCCAGTAGAAAGCATTTAACACTTTAGCTCCTTCACAGACTCATATCTCATCTAAAAACCTCTTCTTTCCTAGTCCACCCCAAGAAGGCACTTGTAAACATGTATTACAATCAGCATGAGCCCTCTTTGGCTATACCCCTAAATTATTTTTCATTCCCCACGAAGACCCCAAATAGAGATGGAGAGTATATTCCCCTTGTGGTTATGCTCCTTGTTATATTTCATGAAGGATTATTGTAAAATTCAGCATAGTTTTGAGCATGTACCATTTGGGTGATAAGGACAAAGAGGTCTAATGCTCCCTCATTTGACACCATTGGAGTCCAAGCCAATCACTGTCCATGTCTGCCTGCCTTCCACAAAGCTGTTTTGTATCTTCCATGAAATATAACCCCATTCAATGTATTTGAACAGTATGTTTTAATTAATGCATTGTAATTTTAGAATGTTTTTCATAGAGCCAGTTTCCAAAGGTTTAAATGCATAGGGGCTACCAAACTGTTCCATACAGATATTTAGTTGGAAACCATGTTCAATCTCCCCAATATGACAAGAAGAGCTGATAGTGTCTGGTTGTCTTTTGATGGTCCTGGATGGAGACATGTTGGGTGGTTCAAAGAAATGACATGCAAAGCATGATGTCCTACCAATGAACATGTAGAAATCACCTACATGTGTTTTTCACATATACTATGCTTTTCTACTTCCTTCCTTTATTCAAAGAATCCAAAGTTTGAAAGATGCTCTGAGAGTCATTTAGTCCATTATTCTGTTTGCAAACAGGCTATCTTCGACATAGTTTAACATAGATTTCAACCATCAATTAATTATGTAAGTTATTTGTGATTCTCTTTTTGCATATATGTGAATTATAGCACCCTTAGAATCAGAAGACTTGAATTTGAAGCCTGTCTCTATCACTTATTTTTCTCAAGTTTAGCAGGTTTAGCAGGTTTTAGTAGCTTTAGCCTCTCTAAGCCTCAGTTTCATGGTCTGTAAAATGGAGAAAGCAAATCCCTCCCCCCATCTTTCATAGGCCTATTGGAAAGCAAAGTACAAGTGTATGTGAAAATGACTTAGACACATAATGCTATGTGTCCATAAGGACTATGAGGATTGTGTGATAAACTGTAAACACCTAAAGAATTAACATCTTACAAGTAAGCATTAATATCTATAAACTCTGCAAGCTTTTATGAGTATTTTTGTCACTCTATTTATTAAAAAGTCTCAATCCTATCCCTTGTTCTGATCAATGCAAAGTGTATTTCCATTAGAACTATTTGCCTTTAC
Source organism: Trichosurus vulpecula (assembly GCF_011100635.1). Classification (NCBI taxonomy): domain Eukaryota; kingdom Metazoa; phylum Chordata; class Mammalia; order Diprotodontia; family Phalangeridae; genus Trichosurus; species Trichosurus vulpecula. The sequence continues at coordinate 304,943,331 of NC_050577.1, read as the reverse complement.
TACTTTGTGCCAATGTGAAAGAAAGAATCCCAATTTTAATTTCTGAATGAAATTTTTCAGGTGTCATATTTTGAAGAACTCACAAGTACAGGACTGAGGTCATAGCTCATGATCACTTGGCTCATGGTCCACTCCATAATAACAGCTAGTTTGCTATCCTATACCATATGCCCATGTGGATATGGCATGGACCAAATTGTGTTGGGTCAAGCAGGTTCAACGCAAGTGAATACACACCATACCACACACAAATGGCCCATTGCTAATATCCCATCATGCCACATCTTTTAGCACTTATATATTCTCATACATAAACAAAAGCAGAAGGATTTAACTTGGTAGTAATTGAAGAGTTTGTATATATTTGTGATTATTTATAAATGCTAATTGCTCATCTTCTGCAGGAAGCTAAGCTTCATTATTCTATAATTGGGGCTAATAAGACTTTTGCAAAAGGAAAACCAAATTCTAACTCACTTCTCCCCCTGGACGGCTTCTATTTTATGAGGCTTCCCTGCTAGAAACCCAACTAATCCTTTGCTCTTCCTGTCTCCTCTCTATTATCAGAGCTTGCATTCCACTTCCCACAACACTATTTGTGCTTTGATGTATTTCAGCCAGGTAAACTGCTCAAAGTACCAACCAATGATAATCCTCAAGTTATCATCCTTAGAGAAGCCAGAGATAATTGTTTGGTTTGTTGACAGCTTTCCAAACACTTGCAATGTAATTACAAAATGTTAAGAGCAAAATGGATTTCAAAAGAAAACAATGATTACTGGGTCCAACATGCATGAACGCTGACCTTCCCATGCCTCACTCAACCAACGTGGGCAGAACAGTTTCTCAGTGTTCACATTACAAGATGACACTCACTACTTTAAAAAATCAGCATGTCATGGTGATTGTAGCACAGGAAGGGGCATCCAAAACCTACTTTGTGTTACTGAATATTTAAGAGGAATCTCAGGTAAACACCGCTGCATGGTGGACTTTGTGGTAAACTGAGGCAAAAGACCTGGGTTTGAATCCCAACTACTGGTATGACTAGGGAAAATGAATTTGATCTGGCTGAGGTCCAATTCCTTCTCTATAAAATAGAGATAATACTCCTTGTACAAGCTACCTCATCAGGCCATTGGGAAGAAAACAGATTGAAAGTATGAAAGAACTGAGAGTGATGCTGGAGAACCTGAGAATGCTGCCGTGTAAGAATTCCCACCGTAAGGGCAGAGGAACCCATGAGAACAGGAAAAAATCCAATTCCTGGCAAGTATGCCACATGGTCCTGGGTACAATAAAACATCTTCTAAAGGAGGCAGTGGGAAACACTGGAAGCAATGGTGAATCTGGAGGCAGAGGACATGGGTTCAAATTATAGTCTTGTCACTTATGACCTATGTGATGCTGAATGAGACACGTACATTCTCTGGGACAGTTTCTTCATTTTTAAGATGAGGGTGTGAGAGTTGAGTAGAATACTTTTTAGCCCAGTTTCAGCCCAGCTCTGAAATAGTGATTCCATCATCTGTGACCAGAAGTGTGTAAACAGGTCCAGCCTGGATAAAAGATCACAGCTGGCCAGGAAAATTTGTGCTGCCATCACATGAAAAGGATTCTTTCCTTCCAGTTCCTTGTCAGAGGATATCTGGTATCTCAGAATACCATTAATATTAGGATAAGATACCGCTTTTCTCAAAATCCTCCATGGGGCTGACCCTAGATCCTTCAAGTTATCCATAGAACTCACTTCTAACTCTGAGTCCCATAAGAACTCTCCGTGTTTCTGGCCCTTTCTACTGAGGTCCTTTGTCTTTCTCCACAGCCTGGATCCAAATTAAGGTTTCCTGGAGACTTCCATGGCACTGAATCACAAATTATGCTTATTTGGGCCCATTTTGCTTTAATACCATATGCAGAGGTGGAACCAAGACTGTGGAGTAAAGGAAGGGACTCAACTGAGCTCTCCCAAATTTCCCTCCAAACAACTTTAAAATAACACCTAAAACAAATTCTGGAGCTGAAAAACCAACAACCAAAACAATTTAGATGGTTGGCAGGAAAGGTCTGTCTCACTGGGGTGAGAATGGAGTATAATCCAGTGCAAACTGTACACCAGCAAGCCAGTAGCAGGCTTTTGTGGTGACTGAATTGACAGCAGGTAGCATCTGAAACTCTCAGCTTATGGTTAGTAAAGGGGTTAGACAACTGCTCACAAGGAGATTATAGGGAAACCTTTCTTGGTGCTACATATAGGACTCTGCCGCGCTGCCCATATGTGGTCCCAGAGGTCACGCTCTCAGGGTGAGAAAGAGCACTAGCACACTAGAACATGTAGCCACAGGGGAGCAGGGACCCTGGTAATGGTTCCAGAGCAGAAAAGAATGCTTGTGGTAACCCATAGACCTGGCACAGGCCAGGAGAGCAGTGATTACATCTCTCTTTAGATCATACCACATTAGAAGAACTGAAAACTTACAGACCTCCAGAACTAGCTCTGAAAATAGCAGCACAAAAACTAAAAGCTTGGGACAGCTCTTCCAACCGAGGAGCAGAATCTAACTTTAACATAAAACTCAAAGTCAAGAAATATGCTGGGAAAAAAAGAGCAAACAACAAAACAAAGCTGACTATAGGAAGTTACTATGGTGACAAGGAAGATGAAAACAAAAACTCAGAAGGAAATAACGTCAAAACAGATACATCCAAAGACTCAAAGAAAACTGTGAATTGGTCTCAGGACCAAAAAGAATTCCTGGAAGAGCAAAAGATTTTAAAATCAGATGAGAGAGAAAAGAAAAGTTGGGGAAAAATTAGAATGATTAAAGAAAATTATAAAAAAGAGTCAATAGCATGGTAGAGGAAGCACAAAAATACTGAAGAAAATATCATCTTAAAGAACAGAATAGGTCAAATGGTAAAAGAAGCACAAAAGAATAGAATAACTTCTTAAAAAACAGAACTGACCAAATGGAAAAATATGTACAAAAATTTACCGAAGAAAAGAATTCCTTAAAAATTAAGACTGGTCAAATGGAAAAGGAGGTACAAAAGCTCATTGAAGAAAACAATTCCTTAAAAATTAGAATTGGGAAAATGAAAACTAATGACACCCTGCGACATCCAGAAATAATAAAGCAATATCAAAATAATGAAAAACTGAAGAAACTGGGACATATTTCATTAGAAAAACAACCAATCTAGAAAATAGATCTAGGAGAGACAATTTGAGAATTATTGGACTGCCTGTAAGTCATAATAAAAAAAGAACATTTCATCTCCCAAAAATGATTGAGAAAAACTGCCCTGATATTCTAGAACCAGAGGGAGGAATAGAAATTGAAAGTATTCACCAATCACCTCCTGAAAAAAATCCCCAAAATGAAAGCTCCCAGGAATATTACAGCCAAATTTCAGAGCTCTTAGGTCAAGGAGAAAATATTGCAAACAGCCAGAAAAAAATTCAGATGTCATGAAGAAGACACAGTCACAAGATTTAGTAGCTTCTATACTAAAGGATTGGAAGTGTTAGAAAATTATATTCTGGAAGGCAAAGGAGCTAGGATTGCCACAAAGAATTGCCTACCCAGTAAAAGTGAGTATGATCCTTCAGGGGGGAAAATAGACATTTAATGAAATAAAGGAATTTCAAACATTCTTGATGAAAAGACCAGAGCTGAATAGAAAATTTACTTTCAAATACAAGACTAAAAAGAAGCTTAGAAAGATAAACAGGAAAGAGAAATCATAATCATAAGGGATACAATAAGGTCAAACTGTCTACATGGGAAGATGATACTTGTAACTCCTAAGAATTTTATCCTTATTAGGACAGTTAGAAATGTATACATACACAGAGGACGTGGATGTGAGTTGAGTATAGTGGGATGATATATAAAAAATAAAAGTCATGGGTGAGAAAGAGGGATGCACTGGGAGAAGGGGGAAGAGAGATGGAGAATGGGGCAAATCATCCCACAAAAGAGGCAAGAAAGAGTCATTCCTCAGTTGGTAAATAGTCAAAGGATATGAACAGGTAGTTTTCAGATGAAGACATCAAAGCTACCTGTAGCCTATGAAGAAAAATGTTCTAAATAATTATTGATGAGAGAAATGCAAATTAAAACCACTCTGAGATACCATCTCACACCTGTCAGATTGGCAAATATAATAAAAAAGTGAAATGAGAAACGCTGGAGGAAATATGAGAAAATGGGGACACCAAAGCATTTTTGGAGGAGTTGCGAATTGATCCAACCATTCTGGAGGGCAATTAGGTCTTCTATCCAAAGGGCTATAAAACTGCTTACCCTTTGATCCACCAATACCACTATCAAGTCTATATCCCAAAGAGATCAAAATAAAAGGAATAGGGCTTATATGTGCAAAAATATGTATAGCAATTCTTTTTGTGGTGGTAAAGAAATGGAAATTGAGGAAATGCTTACCATCAAGTCTTGGGCCTGCAGGCTTCCATGTAAATTGTAATTACATGTAAAACATACATACCTATAACAAATTGCTTGCCTGCTCAATTGAGGGGGATGAGAGGAAGGGAGGAAGAGAATTTGGAATTTAAAGAAATTTCTAAATGAAAGTTAGAAATTGATTTTACATGTAATTTACATGGAAGCCTGCAGGCCCAAGACTTGATTCCTTTAAATATAGTCTATCTTGGATCTTTGGCTTACTAGAAGCTTTATCTAGTTCATATATTTCTGGGAAATCATTGCCATCAATCTGGACGTGTGATGTCATCAGGTGCAAACTTATTCTACTGATACAGATCAGTGACTCATCTATAATTTATAACCTCAGGGACTTTCCTAAAGGATGATAAAGTTAAGTGGCTTTTCTGTGAACCAATTGCTAGTACTCATCGTAGGCAGGATTTGAACTCAGACTCAGCTGATTCCAAGGTCTATCTTTGATCTACCATGTGACATTGCCATTCACAGATTATAACTCAATATCTGATAGTTCTTTGCAACTTAGTGTTAAATTTTGTTTTAAAATAGCTCTTTGAAATAGCTATCTCAAGTAATATTATCTCCTTTTATACTAAAAACTGTTTTCTCATTCTGTGAGAAAAAATATTTTAAAAAGCCGTGTACTTTTGCTTCTGCATTCTATAACAATATTCAAAAAGCCTTGCATGTGACTAGGGATCAGCTAAACAGTAGAAAGGATTATCTCATGAAGTAGTGAGCTTCCTGTCACTATGAGTATTAAGAAGTTGGATGACTCACTGTCAAGGGCACCGTGAAGAGATTCCTTTACTTTAAACTAGGTGTACCCTCATATACTGCCCATCCTAGCAATTTTTTTCTTTTTTTCTTTAAAAGAATGCAGTTCAGTGATTCAGGAAGTGCATGACTCAGAGTAACCCAGAACAAAGAATACAGTAATCACTGTTTGGGGACCACCAATACCATTTTCTGCTTCTTATATGAATGTGCTGTAATATTGATTAGGAAGAAAAGAGATACCTGTAATAGTGTTGAAGCCAGGCACAGATAAGTCGGGTACACATGAATGCTATTAATCACACCTCTGCCGATTGCTTTGGCAAACATTTTCACAATTTACTATTTTCCTGTAAGCTCATCAAGGCATGACCTTTATTTCCTCTTCTTTTAATTCTCTCTTGTTCTCCTACAATCTGTTCTACACATTCAGCATCCCAAAGGAAGGAATTGGTGTCAATGAAGTCCCTGGAAGCAATTTTTCACATCACAGCAGGGCTGGTGTTGAGATGTAATCCTTCTCCATTTGCCTCAGCACCCTGGTGACAGACCCAGAGTCTCAGAATCACAGAAGCTCCAGGGCCCCAGGGCTCATCATGTCTAGTAGAGACTCTGGTAGGGACAGAGAAGACCTGCAAGGCATGAAAGAGAAAGGAAGAACAAGTGGTTTACATAAGAGATCACATCCAAGAGACCCCCATTAGGCTGTCACTGCTGAGCAAAGTTGCATAGAAGTAAGATGATTGCCATGACACTTTGCCACTTTGCCTCATCGCATCTCAGATCTGAGAGAGCCCTTAGATGATGTATGAGCCTATTCCTTCAAGTGAGGAAACAAAATTAACTCAAAAGGTTAGGTGTCTTGCCCAAAGTTAAAGGTAGTAGCAAGAGAGAGATTCAAGCCCCAGTGCCCAAATTGAATGTGATTTCTGTTAGTGGCAGAGAGCTGGGTGCAAGTATAGACTAAGGAAAAAAAACAAGTAAAGTTGGCTGAACCCTCTAGATCTCAATATAGCCTTACAACAAAGCAATATCTGTTGGTGGCCCAAAGCTCCAGACCATAAGCAGGGGAAAGGTGGAGGAAGGGAGGGAGAGAAGAAAGAAGGAAAGAGCTAACTGTTTCTACCACCATATTCACAAAACCAGAGCTGTTTGCTGTTGAAAGGGACCTCAGAAATCAGAATTCAATTTGGCTCAGATCGGATTCATCTCCAATTAATTTTCAATGTCTCCACTTAACTGAGCTCTTGGTGAGTCAAAGCGACTTCAGCCCAGAGGTCATCCTTTCCAGCACCTCCCCTCCTCCCAAATGGGGACAGGATTTCTTTGACTTCTCACACCAGCTACTCTTTCACTACCAGAAGGAATAATCATGGTCCCTTTTAACTGCCCCCACACATGACTGGAACAGTCCCATAAAGAAGGCTGAGACTCTACAAGGCAAATTAAACATACAAATGTAGCCTATAGGGCACTTTACATTGTGAATTATCGTTAAGCATCATGAGTTTCCTCCTCTGTAAATTGTATCATTTGAAACAGACAACCTCTAGGAGTCCTTACAACTCCAAATATGACACCTGTTATCTGAAACCACTTCGCTCTCTGTTTCATCCTCTGTAAAATGGGTTTGGAGCACATGGTTTCTAAGTTCGCTGAAAGCTCCAGGTCTTTGATCCTCTGATCTCAGCTGGTTCTCAGAACAGCTCTGAGAGGCAAGTAATTCTGATTTTTATTTTCCATAAGAGGAAACTGAGGTACAGCAAAGTGACTTGACCAAGGCTCTGAGAATTTAGGTGGCAGCAATAGAATTTTAACTCAAGACGAGGATTCTTTTGATCACTTCACAGGATCTCTCTCTTTGAAAAGAAAACTGACTTTGGAATATGCAATAGCAATTGAATGTCATTCTCTAGCTTCAAGGCCTGTGCTCTTTCCATCACAACAGGGTTCTCTCTTTTGTGGAAACGAAAATGGAGTCGAGAACATGCAGCAGGACACCTCTTTTAACCAGAACCATGCTCAGCTACTTGAATTATACTCTGAAATTCCTTGAAATATTCGGGATATATCTCATTGCCAATCTGGTGTAAAATGAATGCAGAAAAGTGGGCTTTCCAGCCAAAACTATTCTGGATTCCATTCACAATCACTCTGCCCTCTTGTCCTTCCTTGCTAAGTCCACCCTCAAGTGTATGCCATGTTTCTGACATTCTATCTTGTTTATCAATGGTACTTAGGAATGGCTCAGATATAAATTTCCATACTTAATTTGCTTGTCATCTTTATGGTTTTCTGTGGGCAAAATACTCCAATATTGCTCAAATAAAGCCAGCAAAACCATCGCCTAACTAAATTAGATACTAAATTAAGCTTTCTGGGTTTTCCCAGTACACCAAGACGCAAATGAGATTGCATTTATGTGACAACTCCAAGGTTCCTAACTCTTTCTCTGAAAGAATGAGGCCGACTCATCCGAAGGGAAAAGAGGGTTAAGAGGTCTGGAAGGGTTATTATTTTATGCCTCCCCTTCTCCTCAGCTTCAGTATGCCTAGTATCTGGTGCTGCTGCTACCAGATACTTTTTGGTACATGTGTGATGGAGAAGGTGATCACCCCAGCTGAGTAATGAGAATGAACATGTGATGGGGAAGTTGGATACCACACTGTATAAACAAATATGCTTCCTCTGGCTCTCCTGGGCTCCTTTCTTTCTCTCTACCGCACACACCCCCATCAGAGCAGGCTCTGTTTTTAAATGTTTATGGGCACCTCACACTTCATTTGGTTGAATAAGAAGCCACATAATGGGCCTCTGATTGGCTGAGGGAATTCTGACTTAGCCAAGTGTGGAGGTATGATGCCTTGGCATTATATAAGTGAGTACCACATGCATCCTGACTGATTTCCATTTGTCCCAAGACTGTCTTCCGCTTAGTATGCAAGTGAAATGGAGGAGTTTGGCTCAAAATTGGGTCCAAGGGAAATTAAACATGAGCTAGAATCAGTTGCTTCTCTAGGTGATGAAACTAGAAACTGTAACCTACTATAAACCAGAGACAGGGGCTCATTTAGTCATCCACATGCTTCACCACCCTTTAGATGAAGTCAGATTCTGATGTTCCAACAGCTGGGTAAAGAAGATAATGGGGAAAAGCTAGTGCCCTGGATTGCTGGTAAAGGAAAGCTCAGTAGAATGCAGAATTCCAGAATCACAGAGGAAGCTAGGATGCCACAGGACATCAAATTGAACCTGTACCTAAACATCAGGAAACCATGCTCAAACATTTCCAAGAAGTAGCCATCAATACTGCGCCTGGAAACCTCGGTTGAGAAGGAAGCCAATACATCCTGAGTCAGTCTATTCCATTCATTTGGCCAGATCTAATTATTAGAAAGTATTTCCTCACCAAATCTGCCCCTCTTGAACTTGTACCCTTTGTTCTTGTCCTCTGGACCCAAGAATAAAAAATATAACCCCTTCTCTCTATGAACCTCCCACAATTATTTGAAGGCAGTAATCACTTTTTTCATTAAGCTTTCTCTACTCCAAGTTAAACAGCCCCAATTCCTTCAATTTCTCCTCAGGTGTCATGGCTTCTTGTCCCTTTGCCATTTATCTTAGTCACTCTCATCTCCCTGTGCTAGACTTTGCCAAAGTTCTTCCTAAAATGTTGTGCCAAGAACTGAGTGCAAAAACACATATATGTTTTTGTCAGGGAGATAACACAATTCATACAGGCTTCCACAGCTTTGTAAAAACTGCCTGATCTAAGGCTTCTTGAGAATATCATTTATATTTTCCCATCCCTGCATTTTTTCAGGACCAACCCAAAGTTGGGCATGTAAGAGGCACTCAATCACATCGATGAATGGAAACGTTCAAAGGCTCCACATAAGTCCCTCAGCAAGCATTTGTGAAGCATTTACCATGTGTCAGGCACTTTGCTAAGGTCAGGAAGGCAAAGAAAGGGAGGAAGCCCTGTCCCTTTCCCCAAGGAACTCTCATTGGCCCAAGTACCAAGTTGGGGGAGGCATTTTGAAGAAGGGAGTATTTGACCAGAGTCTTGAGGGAAGCCAGGAGGCAGAAGTATGGAGAGAGGGCATACCTGGCATAGGGGACAGCTAGTAAGGAGATGGTAAGGCAATTCTGGAAGGCAGGTATTATCCCAGTCATAGGAAGCAGTTTTGTAAAGGGTTAGTGCAATGGTGGTAGGCAACTGAATCAAGCAAATCAATTACTTACCTTATCACTTAAAATAAATGGCACAATCTTCTGCAGTCAAACCTTTTTCAGGTGAGAACAGATGTCCTAATTAAGTATGAACAAGGCTTAGACATCTCTGTTGAATCAATTATAGGCTTTAGACTAAGGGTGAAAAGGCTTTTTCACCCAAAAAAAGGAATAAAAGAGACATTTACAATGACTAACCCATGTGTCTGCAAAATATTTAATGAGAATGGTCTTTTAAAGTGGTCCATGGGGTCAGGAGCAATATGGAGAAAATTGGGATTTATCTATGTATTTTATTGAGTCTACATAGTCCTGGCTAAATGGCTTGGGAAACCATATTGTGGTAAATGCAGACTCTAGCCCAGTTTCTGCTCTGGCTACAAGATCTCACATTAAGGAAGTCACATCCCACTTGTCTTATCCTTGTGATGCTCACAGGCTTCATTCCCCACTTATTCCTCCTCACAAAACAGTCAAATACCAGTTTTGAATGACTCCTCTGCCTTTTTTTGTCCTCATTAGCATTAGATTAATGCAGTTCTGAACACCCTCAGTAAGCTCCAGAAGGGGATGGGGAGGGAGGAGCTGAAGGTCTTCTCTGTTGTGCTGGCAATGGTCTTGTTATGCTCATTCATCAATGATTGTTCACCCTCCATTTCTCTTGATCTTGTCTACATTGGCTCTACATGCCTGGAGTCTTCATAATGTGAGGGTTTCTTTCTGTAAGGGTCTAGTGAATCCCAAGTCCTTATTACCAAGGAAAAGGGAATCATGACATTTATTCTGTCTCCCCCTATATCCTTGAGATAACGTACTTGAAATCTTGAGTTCCTATAATTAGCCCATGCATTTCAAAAGGTGGTACTGAAATGATTGCCCAGATCACAGGGGTCTTTCGCTTCATATCCTTGGCCCTGATCCAGCCTTCATCAGTTCCCGCACATCACAGTTAAATCCCATCTCCTGACCACACCTTGCCCCCACCAGCTTCGAATGCCCTTCTTTAAACCCTGAACCCTCTGCCACATCAACAGTCTCCACACACTGGGGATTACCTTGAATTTCCAAGATGAAGGACAAGGGAGGATTCCCTGGAGTATTTTCTATAGTAGACCATGCCTTCACAGTAACACATTTGACTGGAAAGCCCCAAGAATCCCAGATCCTGCTGTGTTGCTTGTTGGTCGATTAGAAACAAGCTCCTGATGCAGACAAGAACAAAAATGCTATCAAGGTCAGTAAGGCAGTAAACATTTATTAAGTGCCTGCTGTGTGCCGAGCACTGTGCTAAATGCTGGGGCTGTAAAAAGAAAGAGTCTCTGCCTTCAAGGATTTTGCAATCTAATGAGGGAAAAGGACAGACAAAAGAAAGCTCAAAGGAAGCCTGAGAGAAGGTAGCCAACATGGGAGGCATGGTGGAGTCAAGTCCAAGGAGCACAGCTAGTGAGAAATAAAGGTGGCCCTCTTAAATGGAGGCTTTGGAAGGAGTGCTTTGCCTTGCCCTCCAGCCCTCCAAACCGAAGGTACCGAGGGCACTGATAAGGAATGAGTACCAAAATTTAAGCACCTTCTCACTTCTTCTGAATGATGAGCCTTCTTGGGTGGCATGGTGATGGTGGAGTACAGTCCAAGGAATGTAGTTGGTGAGCAATGAATCATAGGCATGTCCAAAGCAAGTGTTGAGATCACAATAAGAATCACTAAATCAACAACAATAAATGTATATTAGCACCTCTATATGCCAGGCACTGTACTAGGCTCTGGGGACACAAGGACAAAAATGATAGAGTCCCTAGCCTCAAGGAGATTACATACTATTAAAGAGGAATGCCACAGATCAAGTAAATATACAGCAACTTGGAAAGAAATATGACACTAACAACTGGGAGAAAGGGGGGTTAAGAAACACTTCCCAGTGGAGGTGGTGTCAGAACAAAGCCTTGAAGGGAGCCAAGATATTGGAGAGACAGAGATGAGAAGAGAATACAATCGAGGCATAGGGGACATCCTGGTCAAAGGAATGGGGATTGAAGAGATACTTTTGAGTTAGTACATGGCTAGTAGTCTGGTTTCACTGGAACAGTCTTCTGCAGAAAGGCAGCATGAACAATTAGAAAGCTAGGCTGGGACTGGGTGGGATGTAAAGGTAGGTTATGACTTTAAATGTCAAGGTGACCTTGCATTTTACCTGAGCAACAATAAAGAATCACTGAAGATTGTTGTGCAAAGGAGAGACAATCAGGTCATTACCTTCAGAAGACAACTTTGGCAAAGTGTGAAGGATGAACTGGAGATGGTATGGACAAAAAGCAAGAAGGACCATCAGAATCCTGATATACTACTATAGCTAAGAGGATCTGAATGCCTGAATGAAGGCAATGGTTATGCAGGTGGAGAGAAGGTGGCAGATGGCATAGAGGATGAATTGAGAATACTTGGCAACCAATTGGTTGTAATGATTGAGGAAAAGGGAAGAGTTGATGACACCAAAGATTGAGACCTGGAGAGGAGGATGATTTGCTCTGCAGAAACAAGGAACTTCAGATGAGAAGCGTATCCAGCAAGGAAGTTAGTCAGTATTGTTTTTTGACTTGACTTAGAAGTAAGACACCCAATGTATAATTGAGATATTGGACCAGATTTCGGGTGAGAAATGAGGTAAGTTATATGGATTTGGGAGTCATCTGTGCATTTGGAACTATGGGAACTGCAGTAGCTAAAAGAAACTGTAGAGACAAGAGCATTTAGGTTGAAGGACACTCATGAGGAGGTATCAGGTAACAGATGAGTGAGAAAAGGTGCCTGAGATGGATCAGTGATAGATACATGAGGTAAGGAAAGAGAGAGCAGTGTCAGGAAAATCAAGGGAGGAGAAAATACCCTTGATTCTGCTGAGGGAGTCAGAAGCTGCAGAGAAGTCAAAAAGGATGAAAATGGAATTCAACTATTTTTAGCTAGCAAATAATAGAGCATCTTGAACCTTGGAGAAGAGAGTGTCAGTAGAACAGTGGGGTTTGGAGGCAGCATGCAAGAAGGTGAGAAAGGAGAGAGGGGCAAGAAAGTGGGGGCAACAAATGGTGAGAGCTCATGGAAGGGAGAGGGGCTGGTGAATAGGCATGTATGCGAGAGGACACAAGGAAGTCAGGTTTTGTATTTTAAATGAGTAAGGCAGACATGTTCTCATTAGCAAACAGTGGGAAAGGAACCAGTAGAAAGGTAGATATTGAAGATGAGAGAAAAAGTGGAATGATTGGCAAAAAGAGTTCCTTTCATATTTGGAAGGACCTGGGTACAAGTAGGAAGTCCAACCTTGGCAAACAGAGCCAGACAGCAAAAAGAAGAGGGTGAGTGGAGACATGGTGGCATTGGAGGTCTAGATTAGAGATCACGGAGTTTATTGTAGATGGAATCAAATTTTAATAAGCAAACCAAAAATTGTTTTTATTGTATGCCAGGCACTGGAAATTTGAATATGAAAGTAAGGCAATCCCTGCCCTGTAAGTGATTACATTCTAATGGGAGTGAGGAGAGAGAACTCATGTAGGATGATAGTGTCTAGAGAGGGATATTTGGTTTTGGACAAAGACAGTGATGGTAAATAGAGCCATAAGAGAATAGATCGGCCCAGTCTTTCCAGGAGTATGGCAGTATTGATTAGAGTTTTGGAGCTGGCAAGTTGGGAGTGGGGATGGGAAGGAAAGGAGAGGGGAGCAAAGCAGCAGGAATGGACCAGGTTTAAAAGGGAAGAGTGGCTAAGAGCGGTGCTCATCAGTGAGGACTATGTGGGCCCTAATGGGGAAGATGCCAAGCTGAAAGCCTTCAATGGTATAGCCACTTGTCAGTAAAGTAGGAGGTAAAGTTATTTCTGAGGGGGGAGATAGGATTAGGGTCTTCAGGTAAAGGAAATGTTAATAGGAGTCACTGCTGCCACTCAGCAATCATTTGTTGAGCACCGACTTACCATGGGGCACTGTGCTAGGCACTGGGGACAAAAGGGAAAGAAAATTAAATAAAACCACAAAACTAGCAATGATCCCAGATCTCTCAGTATCAGGTGAGCAGGCTACTTACCAGCAAGGTCATGCAGTCTTTCCTGCACAGAATCCAAATGCTAAAATAAAAAGTCTCCAATAGATGATAGAGTCCTCCAAATACTCTCATTTATGGAGGATATTGTGCTGATAGTTTCAAGGCCCCAAGCAACTTAAAGCTTTCTCAGTGAAATGCATGGTTACTCAAAAGAAACTGGCCAGAATAATTGAAAGAGGCAAAGACTATGTGTTTTTCCAGTTATGGCATGCTCTCGGATGAGAGGTTCATTGAGTTAGCCCACCAATACAAATATCATGTTGATATGACTGCCAACTGATAGGTAGGTGAGTCTAGAATTGAAAAAAGAGTAAGAGAACAGGGAAGGTGACATTTGACAAATTTCATGGAGCTTTCTCCAGTCTCAAACTGCTCTTTGTCATGCATACAAATGTAATAATATGGTGCTGTTATATCAGTTAGTCAACAAGCATGTATTAAGTTCATACTATGTGCAAGGCTCGGGGGATACAACTGCAAAGTACTTCCAAGGCGCTTTTATGTTGTTCAGTTGTGTCTAGTCATGTCTGACTTTTCATGACCCCATCTGGGGTTTTCATGGCAAAGATACTGGAGTTTCTCCAGCTCATTTTACAAATGAGGAAACTGAGGTAAACAGTGTTAAATGACTTTTTAAATAAATACAAAGTACTTAAATACAAGATAGGTTGGGTGAGAAGACACAAGCGTTTAGGGAGGGGGGAAATCACTAAAGGAATCATGTAGAAGTTGGTACCTGATTTTCAGCCCAGGAGAGAAGGATTCTATGATGCAGAAGTAAGAAGAGAGTGCTTTACAGGGATATGGCATTTGAATTGTGGTACAGAGATGGGAGATAAATTATCACATGTGAGAAAGAATTAGAAAGTCAATTTGGCTGAATGGCAGTGTGCAGGACACATTGGAAAGCTGGGTTGGGATCAGGTTGTGGGGGGCTTTAAAAGCTAAATAGAGGAGATTATATTTCATCCTTGAGGTAATGCGGAACCACTGGAGTTTACTGAGTAAGGGAGTGACAGAGGGTCAGATATGCACTTAAGGAGTGCCAATTGGTAGCCATGTGGAGGGTAGACTGTAATGGTGGTTGAGAGATCAATTGGGAGACTATTGCAACAGAAGATAAGGCAGGAGCTGTTAAGTGCCTGGATGGAACTGGTGGCTTTGTGAGTCAACAGAAGAGGTGGGGTGCTGGTGACACTGTGGAGGTAGAAGCAGCACAGTTTCGCAACTGACTGGATGTAGGATGTGAGGAGGCTGAGGACTGGAAGATACCAAGGTTACCAGTCTTGAAGAGTGAAAGAATGGTGACTAAACCTTTGACAGAAATAGGAAGTGTTGATGTAGAATATGACAGTGAATCATAATACAGGGTAATCTTTCAATGTTAAATGTTGTGGGTGAGCCAAAGAGCAATGAAGAAACATGCAAGTTGATGGCAATCCATTACCAACAATGATTTCGATGCGGGGTGCAGAGGTATGAAAGATATTAATAGGAGAAATATAAAATTTGCAAGAAGATGCGTCAGTCACATGGTAAGAATGAAGAGGAAGAGATGAATAGCTCTTGTGTGAATCATCAAAAATCTAGAAGAATGCCAATGGTCTATTGAGTATAGGTCCCCTAGGGAGGATTTGAAGGGAAAATATAGATAAGAATCTCAGAAGTTGACAGAGTGCTAATGCATGGAAATCTAATACTGATAATGGGAATACCACCACTGAGGATATCACGGAATCATCAAATAGCAAAGAAATTTATCTGAACAAGATAAGGGCACACATGTCTAAACCAGAGCTTCCTGAAGTTATTTGGCCCTACATTGGGAACTATGGTGGGGCTTTCTTATGGTTTTAGAATGATAAATTAATTCTCTTTGATTGAGTCTTACTAGGTGCTAAACCCAAGGCCCACATCCTTTCACTACTAGGTGCAAAGCCCCAGGCTAGTTAGCAAACTGGTTCCTAGTTTGAGAGAGGCAGGAAGCCCCCAGGGCCCTAAACGGAGTTGCTAAGACCGGAGACAATAGTAGGAGCCTAAGTTCTGGTCACTCAGATGATGCTTGATGATGACTAAAGAAAGTATAAAAAGAGAAAACAGAGTTATTTGCTTGGGGATCTCACTCTTGGAGGAGTGTTTATGTGGAGACTCTGGGCAGCTGTGGCTAAGAGCCCTCGAGCTTGTGAACCCAGATGTTTTTTGGGTTTTTCTTGTTTGTTTGTTTTTTTAGTTTACAACACACGTTTCTACATAATTTTGAGTTCCAGATTTTCTCCCCTCCCTCCCCCCTCCCTCCCCAAGACGGCATGGAATCTTGTATAACTACCATGTATAACTTTACATTGAATTAATTTATACACCAGTCAAGTTGTGGAGAAGATTTATGACCAATGGAATGAATCATGAGAAAGAAGAGACAGAACCAAAAAAAAAAAAAACAACAACAACAACCCAAAAACAAAAACAAAAGAGAAGAAAAAAAGGGGGGAAAAGGCAAGCATGAAGTGTGCCTCAATCTGCATTCATACTTCATAGTTCTTTCTCTGGATGTAGATAGCATTCTCCATTGTGAGTCTTTTGGAGTTGTCTTTGCACCTTGTTTTGCTGAGAAGAGCGAAGTCTGTCAGGGTTGGTCCTCACGGAATCCATACATCTGTGGTTGTGTTTAATGTTCTCTTGGCTCTGCTCTGCTCACTCAGCATTATGTCATCTAGGTTTTTCCAGGTTGTTACGAAGTCCATATCATCCCCATTTCTTATGGCACAATAGTATTCCATTACCTTCATATACCACAGCTTGTTCAGCCATTCCCCAATTGATGGGCATCCCTTTGATTTCCAATTCTTAGCTACCACAAAAAGAGCCGCTATAAATATTTTTGTACATATGGGTCCTTTTCCCGCTTGTGTGATTTCTTTGGGATACAACACTAGAAGTGGTATTGCTGGGTCAAAGGGTATGAACTTTTTTATAACCCTTTGGGTGTAGTTTCAAATTACTCTCCAAAAGGACTGGATCATCTCACAACTCCACCAGCAATGTAACAATGTTCCAATTTTCCCACATCCTCTCCAACATTTATCATTTTCCTGTTCTGTTATTTTAGCCAATCTGACAGGAGAAATGTGGTATCTAAGAGTTGTTTTGATTTGCATTTCTCTAATTGTAGCCAGAATGGACTTTGTTTTCTTTGAATGACTCAGCTCGCCTCGTTGAGCTTCCCTGGATGCTGGGGCTTGCTCTTCCGGGGCAGGACCAGAGCTTCCTGTGTGATGAGTCGTGGCGCTGGCTGAGGGGAGGTGTGTTAACGTGGTCTACGCTGGGGGAGGGGCCAAGTCAAGAACCAATCGGCCCTGGTCGTTCAGGTGGCGCTTGATGATGTCAAAAACTCTATAAGAGGGGAGAGGACAGCTTGAAGATCTTCCTTTCCTTTTCCGGTTGGAGCCAGAGACACCTACAGCCGAAGCTGAGCTGCCGGTAGCAGAGCTGACTAGAGGCTAGTGGGTAATCTTCTTACCGTAGAGGGGAAGCATGTATACAATTTTGCCTTATACTATCTCGCTTCTCTGTGGCCTTTTGGTTACCCTTATAAGGCGGACTTAGTGGGCCTGGAAGCCTTTGATGAAAATATCAAAATGGGGACGCTGGTTTGTGGGCTTGTTATTGTGGAGTGTAAATACATGCTTTAGTTCTCCTGCCTTCTGCCTAGAGAATTCCTTATATCCTGTGGTTCCGGACCTATTAGGCACATATGAGATTCTCTTTGAAATCATAAATTCTGCCTTCCTAATATACTAATCAGCAGTGATTTAGAGTATTTTTTCGTATGCCTATAGATAGCTTTAATTTCTTCCTCTGAAAACTGCCTGTTCATATCCTTTGACCATTTCTCAATTGGGGAATGGCTTGTATTCCTATATCTTTGTCTCAGTTCCCTGTATATTTTAGAAATGAGGCCTTTATCAGAGATACTAGCTGTAAAGATTTTCTCCCAATTTTCTGCTTCCCTCCTAATTTTAGTTGCATTGGCTTTTTTTGCGCAAAAACATTTCAATTTAACATAATCAAAATTATTCATTTTGCATTTTATAATGCTCTCTGTCTCTTGTTGGGTCATGAATTCTTTTCTTTTCCATAAATCTGATAAGTAAACTATTCCTTGCTCTCCCAAATTACTTATACTATCAGCCTTTACACCTAAATCATGAACCCATTTTGACTTTATTTTGGTATATGGTGTAAGATATTGGTCTATGCCCAGTTTCTGCCCTACCATTTTCCAATTTTCCCAACAGTTTTTGTGAAATAGTGAATTATTAGCCCAGAAACTGGCCTCTTTGGGTTTATCAAAGAGCAGATTGCTATAGTTGTTGACTTCTCCATCTTCTGTTCCTATCCTATTCCACTGATCCACACCTCTGTTTCTTAGCCAGTACTAGGTAGTTTTGATGACTGCTGCTCTTTGGCACAGATTAATATCTGGTATGGCTAGGCCACCTTCTCTAACATTTCTTTTCATTAATACCCTAGATATACTAGACCTCTTGTTTTTCTAGATGAATTTTGTTATTATTTTGTCCAGCTCAGTAAAATAATTTTTGGTAGTTCAATTGGTATGGCACTGAATAGATAGATTAATTTAGGTAAAATTGTCATTTTTATTATATTAGCTCAGCCTAGCCATGAGCAACTGATATTTTTCCATTTATTTAGATCTGATTTTATTCACGTGAAAAGTGTTTCATAGTTATGTACATATAGGCCCTGGGTTTGTCTTGGCAGATAGACTCCCAAATATTTTATAGTGTCTACAGTAACTTTGAATGGAATTTCTCTTTCTATCTCTTGCTGTTGGGCTTTCTTAGTAATGTATAGGAATGCTGAGGATTTATGTGGGTTTATTTTATATCCTGCAACTTTGCTAAAGTTGTTTATTATTTCAAATAGTTTTTTACTTGATTCTCTAGGATTCTCTAAATAAATCATCATATCATCTGCAAAAAGTGATAATTTACTCTCTTCTTTTCCTATTCTAATTCCTTCAATTTATTTTTCTTCTCTTATTGCTACAGCTAACGTTTCTAGTACCAAATTGAATAGTAGGGGTGATAATGGACATCCTTGTTTCACCCCTGATCTTATTGGGAATGCATCTAGCTTATCCCCATTACAAATAATGCTTGTTGATGGTTTTAGGTAGATGCTATTTATAATTTTAAGGAAGGTTCCATTTATTCCTATGCTTTCTAGTGTTTTTAATAGCAATAGGTGTTGTGTTTTGTCAAAGGCTTTTTCTGCATCTATTGAGATGATCATAAGGTTTCTGCTAGTTTTGTTGTTGATATGGTCAATTATGCTAATAGTTTTCCTAATATTGAACCAGCCCTGCATTCCTGGAATAAATCCTACCTGGTCATAGTGTATTATTCTCGTGATGAGTTGCTGCAATCTTTTTGCTAATATTTTATTTAAAATTTTTGCATCAATATTCATTAGAGAAATTGGTCTATAATTTTCTTTCTCTGTTTTGACTCTACCTGGTTTGGGTATTAGTACCATATTTGTGTCATAAAAAGAATTTGGTAGGACTCTTTCACCTATTTTCCCAAATAGTCTACAAATCATTGGAATTAGTTGTTCTTTAAATGTTTGATAGAATTCACATGTAAAACCATATGGCCCTGGAGATTTTTTCCTGGAGAGTTCATTGATGGCTTGCTCAATTTCTTTTTCTGAGATGGGGTTATTTAGAAATTTTACTTCCTTTTTTGTTAACCTGGGCAATTTATGTTTTCGTAGATATTTATCCATATCTCTAAGGTTGTCAAATTTATGGGCATACATTTGGGCAAAATAATTCCTAATTATTGTTTTGATTTCCTCTTCATTAGAGGTGAACTCACCCTTTTCATTTTTGATACTGGTAATTTGATTTTCTTCTTTCTTTTTTATAATCAAATTGACCAAAGGTTTATCAATTTTATTGTTTTTTTTTTCATAAAACCAGCTCTTTGTTTTATTAATTAATTCAATAGTTTTCTTGGTTTCAATTTTATTAATCTCTCCTTTGATTTTCAGTATTTCTAATTTGGTATTTAATTGGGGGGGGGGTTCAATTTGCTCTTTTTCTAGCTTTTTCAGCTGTATGCCCAGATTATTGATCTCCTTTTTCCCTTTTTTATTCATGTAAGCATTTAGGGATATAAAACTTCCCCTAAAACCTGCTTTTGCTGCATCCCATAAGTTTTGGTATGTTATTTCATTATTGTCATTCTCTTCAATGAAGTTATTAATTGTTTCTCTGATTTGTTCTTTGGCCCACTCATTCTTTAGAATTAGATTATTTGGTTTCCAATTAATTTTTAGCTTATTTTTCCATGGTTCTTTGTTACAAATAATTCTTATTGCATCATGATCTGAAAAGTGTGCTTTGACTAGCTCTGCCCTTCTGCACTGGATTGTGAGGTTTTTATGCACTAGTACATGGTCAATTTTTGAGTATGTGCCATGTATCCCTGAGAAGAAAGTATATTCCTTTTTAGCCCCATTCAGTTTTCTCTAGAGGTCTATCATATCTGCTTTTTCTAAAATTCTGTTTACCTCCTTAATTTCTTTCTTATTTATTTTGAGGTTAGATTTATCAAGTTCAGAAAGGGGAGGTTGAGGTCTCCCAATATTGTAGTTTTGTTGTCTATTTCTTCCTGTAACTCCCTTAACCTCTCCTCTAAGAATTCATATGCCGTACCACTTGCTTGGCGCATATATGTTAAACAATGATATTGCTTCATTGTTTATGGTGCCTTTTAGCAGGATGTAATATCCTTCCTTATCTCTTTTAACTAAATCTATCTTTACTTTTGCTTTGTCTGAGATTAGGATTGCTACACCTGCTTTGTTTACTTTAGCTGAGGAGCAATATATTTTACTCCAGCCTCTTACCTTTACCCTGTGTGTATCCCCCTGTTTCAAATGTGTTTCTTGTAAACAGCATATTGTAGGATTATGGTTTTTAATCCATTCTGCTATCTGCCTCCGTTTTACGGGAGAGTTCATCTCGTTCACGTTCACAGTTATGATTTCTATCTGTGTCTTTTTCTCCATCCTATTTCCCCCTGTTTACGCTTTTATTTCTCCCTTTCCCCTTCCCCTCCTTAACAAAGTTTTGTTTTTGACCGCCGTCTTCCTCAGTTTACCCTCCCTCTTTATTCCCCTCCCTTATCTTATTGTTTCCCACTTGCTACTTCTCCCCTCCCTTCTGACCACCCCCCTCCTTTTTCCCCCCTTCCCTTCCTACTTCCTGTAGGACAAGTTAGGTTTCAATTCTTATCAGGGTATGTTATTCCCTTCTTGAACCAGATCAGATGACAGTGAAGTTCAAATACTGCTCCTCTCCTTCCCTTCTTTCCCTCTAATATAATATGTTTTTGTGCTTCTTCATTTGGTGTAATTTACCCTTTTCTACTACCTCCTTACCTCTTCTCTCATAGCCTTCCCTTTACATCACTTACTTATGTTTTTTATCCTTATATCAATTATTTTATACAGGCATTCACAATCTATGTGTATCCCTTTCAATCGTCATAATAGCTGTACCATTCTCAAGACTGACATATATATGTCTATATATAAAACATACATAAGATGATATAATCCTATACAAAGATGCAAATAATTTGCCCTTAGTGATTAATAAGGTTTGTGAGGGTTTCTCCCCCTGTTTACCTTTTTATGTCTCTCTTGAGTTTTGTATTTGGAGATCAAATTTTCCATTGAGTTCTGGCCTTTTCATCAGGAAGGTCTGGAATTCCCTTATTTCGTTGAAAGTCCATCTCCTAGCCTGAAAAATTATGCTTAATTTTGCTGGGTAGTTGATCCTTGGTTGCAGTCCCAGCTCCTTTGCCCTTCGGAATATCATATTGCAATTTCTCCTGTCTTTTAATGTGGAAGCTGAGATATCCTGCGTGATCCTGACTGTAGTTCCACGATATTTGAATTGTTTCTTTTTGGCTGCTTGCAGTATTTTCTCCTTGACTTTGTAGTTCTGAAATTTGGCTATGATAGTTCTTGGTGTTTACAGTTTGGTACCTCTTTCAGCGGGTGATCGGTGAATTGTTTCAATGACTATTTTGCCCTCTGATTCTAGGACCTCTGGGCAGTTGTTTTTGATAATTTCTTCAAAGATACTGTCAAGGCTCTTTTTTTCATCGTGGATTTCTGGTAGACCAATAACTCTTAAATTGTCTCTCCTGGATCTATTTTCCAGGTCAGTTGTTTTCCCAATCAGATATTTCACATTTTTTTTCAATTTTTTCATTCTTTTTTTTTTAATTTAAATTTATTTATTTAACATATTTAGTTTTCAGCATTGATATTCACAAGAGTTTGAATTACAAATTTTCTCCCCATTTCTAACCTCCCCCCCACTCCAAGATGGCATATATTCTGGTTGCCCTGTTCCCCAGTCAGCCCTCCCCTCTATCACCCCACTCCCTTCCCATCCCCTTTTCCCTTCCTTTCTTGTAGGACAAGGTAAATTTCTACGCCCCATTGCCTGTGTATCTTATTTTCTAGTTGCATGAAAAACTTTTTTTTTTGTTTTTGAACATCTGTATTTAAAACTTTGAGTTCCAAATTCTCACCCGTCTTCCCTTCTCTCCCACCAACCCTAAGAAGTCCAGCAACTCAACATAGGCCACACATGTATCATTACGTATAACCCTTTCACGATAGTCATGTTGTGAAAGACTACCTATATTTTGCTCCTTCCCAACCCATCCTGCTTTATTGAATTTTCTCCCTTGACCCTGTCCCCTTTCGAAAGTGTTTGTTTTTGGTTACCTCCACCCCCATCTGCCCTCCCCTCCATCATCCCCCCCCCTTTTTCATCTTCCTCCCTCTTCTTTCCTGTGGGGTAAGATACCCAATTGGGTATTTATGGTATTCCCTCCTCAGGCCACATCTGATGAGAGCAAGGTTCACTCATTCCCCCCTCACCTGCTCTCTCCCCTCCTCACACAGAACTGCTTCCTCTTGCCACCTTTATGCGAGATAATCCACCCCATTCTATCTCTCCCTATCTCCCTCTCTCAGTATGTTGCTCTCTCATCCCTTAATTTGATATTATTTCTTTTAGGTATTTTCCCTTCATCTTCAACTCACCCTGTGTCTGCTCTATCTCTCTTATATATATATATATATATATATATATATATATATATATATATATATATATATATATACACATAGATATATACATACATACACATTCACTCATATATATATATATATATACATAAACACACACACACACACACACACATATATATATATATATATATATATATATATATATATATATATATATATATATATATGCATATTCCCTTCAGCTACCCTAATACTGAGGTCTCATGAATCATACATATCATCTTTCCATGTAGGAATGTAAAGAAAACTGTTCAACTTTAGTAAGTCCCTTGCAATTTCTGTTTCTTGATTACCTTTTCATGCTTCTCTTGATTCTTGTGTTTGAAATTCAAATTTTCTGTTCAGTTTTGGTCTTTTCACTGAGAAAGCTTGAAAGTCCTATATTTTATTGAAAATCCATATTTTGCCTTGGAGCATGATACTCAGTTTTGCTGGGTAGGTGATTCTAGGTTTTAATCCTAGCTCCGTTGACCTCTGGAATATCGTATTCCAAGCCCTTCGATCTCTTAATGTAGAAGCTGCCAGATCTTGGGTTATTCTGATTGGGTTTCCACAATACCCAAATTGTTTCTTTCTGGCTGCTTGCAGTATTTTCTCCTTGATCTGGGAGCTCTGGAATTTGGTGACAATATTCCTAGGAGATTTCTTTTTGGGATCTATTTGAGGAGGCGATCGATGGATTCTTTCAATTTCTATTTTGCCCTGTGGCTCTAGAATATCAGGGCAGTTCTCCTTGATAATTTCTTGAAAGATGATATCTAGGCTCTTTTTTTGATCATGGCTTTCAGGTAGTCCAATAATTTTTAAATTATCTCTCCTGGATCTATTTTACAGGTCAGTGGTTTTTCCAATGAGATATTTCACATTGTCTTACATTTTTTCATTCGTTTGGTTCTGTTTGATAATATCTTGAATTCTCATCAAGTCACTAGCTTCCACTTGCTCCAATCTAATTTTTAAGGTAGCGTTTTCTTCAGTGGTCTTTTGGACCTCCTTTTCCATTTGGCTAATTCTGTCTTTCAAGGCATTCTTCTCCTCATTGGCTTTTTGGAGCTGTTTTGCCATTTGAGTTAGTCTATTTTTTAAGGTGTTGTTTTCTTCAGTGTATTCGTCAGTATTTTTTTTGGGTCTCCTTTAGCAAGTCATTGACTTGTTTTTCATGGTTTTCTCATATCCTTCTCATTTCTCTTCCCAATTTTTCCTCTACTTCTCTAACTTGCTTTTCCAAATCCTTTTTGAGCTCTTCCATGGCCTGGGACCAGTTCATGTTTTTCTTGGAGGTTTCTGTTGTAGGCTCTTTGACTTTGTTATCTTCTTCTGTCTGTATGTTTTGGTCTTCTTTGTCACCAAAGAAAGATTCCAAAGTCTGAGACTGAATCTGGGTGTGTTTTCGCTGCCTGGCCATATTCCCGACCAACTAACTTGACCTTTGAATTTTTCAGTGGGGTATGACTGCTTGTAGACTAAAGAGTTCTATGTTCTACATTTGGGGGGGAGGTGCCAGCTCTGTCACACCAGCACTACTCCTTCCCCAAGAACCCCCAACCTGGACTGGGCTTAGATCTTCAGCAGGCTGTGCACTCCTACTCTGATCTACCACTTAATTCCTCCCACCAGGTGGGCCTGGGGCCAGAAGCAACAACAGCTGTAGCTGCCCCACCTCCGCTGCCGTGGAGCTGGTAGCCGAATAGCGAACTCCTTCCACTCCCACAGCTTTTCCCACTAACCTTCTCCACTTTCTTTGGTGTTTGTGAGTTGAGAAGTCTGGTAACGGCTGCAGCTCACTAATTCAGGGAGCTAGGGCCCGCTCCGCCCAGCTCCTGGTCTGGTTGGCCCGCGCCGCTCATGCTGGGCTCTGCTCCGCTCCACTCCCAGCTCCCAGCTCCGTGCCAGATAGACCTCACCCAGAGACCATCCAGGCTGTCCTGGGCTGGAGCCCTGCTTCCCTCTGCTGTTTTGTGGATTCTACAGTTCTAGAATTGGTTCAGAGCCATTTTTTATAGGTTTTTGGAGGGACTTGGCAGGGAGCTCACGCTGGTCCCTGCTTTCCAGCCGCCATCTTGGCTCCGCCCCCCCTTTTTTTTTCATTCTTTACATTCTGTTTTACTACTTCTTGGTGCCTCATAGATTCATTAGCTTCCACTTGCTCAACCCTAATTTTTAATGGGTTAGTGTTTTCATTTTGTTTTTGAGTCTCCTTTTCCAATTGGTTGATTTTGCCTCTCAGGGTGTCATTTTCTCTCTCTAGATTCTGAATCTCCGTAGCCATTTCGCCAATCTTTTTTCCATATTTTCTTTTAGCTCCCTAATTTGGTTTTTAAAATCGTCCTTTAGCTCTTACAGCAGTGCTTTTTGGGATGGAGACCAGTTCGCATTACATTTTGAGGTATCAGATGTATCTATAGTGTCATTGCTCCTCTTCCATATTGGTAATTTGATCCTGCCTGTCTCCATAAAACGAATCAATGGTCCTTGGTTTTTTTGTGTTCTTCTTCATGTTGGTTTGCACCATTTCAAAAAATATATATAATATTTTTAAATGACATATCTTAAATTTACTAATTTATTGTAAGATTATGGGTTTTTCCTGCATTGAAATTTTGATGACACAATATTGCACCATGTAACCATATAGGATCATGTTGTAAACAAGTCATTACACATACATATTCCTGCTGATGCATGCTGGACTTCCCAACAATGTATGACATGCTTGCCTGCCAACACTTGATTGTTAAGACCTGTCAGTGAATTTGACCTCTGATAGGGTATAACTGGCACTTTGAGTGTTCATTTGGAAAATAATGTAACCATTCTGACTTTAACTCTGTTACACAACAGATGAAACATGTGTGAATGTTTTTTTTTTAATTTCTTATCTTCCTAGCTTATACTTCAACTAACCCTTATTTTTTTATTTGACACCCCTCCAATTGCACCCAAAGCTGCTACCACCCTCTTGGATTGTTCTAGCACCCCCAGGGGGTGGTATCACTTACTTCAGGAACCTATGGATTATAAACAAATTGTCTTTGCCATTACACTCATGAAATGTTGGCTCTCCAATCTGGAAAGGACCTTGGCAACCATCAGTACCCAAGCAAGCATACTTGGCATGCAGTCATCCAACAGATCTCCATTGATGGGCCCCTCACTACCTCGAGATGCCATCTAATTCATTTTTGAACAGGTCTATTTCTTCAGATGGTTCATTTTTGCTTTTTTTCCCTGTATCAAACTGAAGTGTTCACCTTCTACCCATCAGCCTAAGGTCTTTGATAGAGAAAGTGAAATAAAATAAATCTAATGCCTCCTCCAAATGAAATACCTTGGAATACTTGAAAACAGCAATTACATCCTTCTTATACTTCTATTCTCTAGGTAAACATTCTTCAGCAGACCTGCTTAAAACCTGGTCTCCAGTCCCTCACAGTCCTCCTTCCCCTCCTCAAGAGTTTCAATGTTTTTTTTTAATAAAACTTGAGATTCAGAACTAAACATGATACCTGAGAAGTCTAAAGAGGACACAAGATGGAGGGCTAGCATATTCTTCATTCTATATATTCTGATGCTATAAATGTAAGATAAGCTTGAATTAGCCTTTCTCATCCCAATTGAGCTTATAATCCACCAAAAGTCTAAGTCCTTTTCAAACCAGATGTTTTCTAGTCTGCTATCCTGCAATGGGTAATTGACTTTAAAAAGAAAAAATAGCCTTATAGAATCTTTAAAAAGAAGGGGCTTAAAGACCATCTTGTTGAACCTGCAGCTTAATAGGAATCCCCTCCACACAAATTATGCGGGCATAGGTTCATCCAATCACCAGCAGAAGAACACCAGTGATACAAAACTAGCTACTTTCTGAAGCGACTCATTCTGTTGTTGGAAAACTAATTTTGGGGAATATCTTCCTTATATTAGCTAAGAGCAACTTCTCTTGGCTTGCTCTCAATCCTTCTTCCAGGCAGTCAATTTTTGTTCTCTATACTTTTTTATACAACATTCACCAACTGGGAGAATGGCCAATTTTTTCCCCAATAGAATGGATAACAGAAGTCAATTCATTCATTTCTGCCCCAACATTCACCCTGGTAGCTTCTCACATTAGATTGATCTACCTAAGCACTGTTCTCTCTAACTATACCCCCAATTTCACTGAAAGAAGCATAGAAAGTAATTTAGTCTGACAGCTACCTACTATCTACAAATCTAAGGAGACCCAAGAGCATACACTTTCTTTCCAATTCTAACTCTGATTTATGCTGGGTTAATTGTCTCATAAGTTGCATTAAGATGATACAATAGAAATACTTGCCATGCAGAGTCTGAGCTTATTTTGGTCTGAATTATTTCTTCTGGGCAATTTAACATTTTTAAAAAATGGTTGAGAAAGGATCAGCCTGGAATTTAGAACTCAGTTACCGTGTTCGAGCTCAATACACATCAGCACTGTGACAGTCATTCTTATGCATAGAAATGAGAGGAGCTGTTCTCACATCTTCTGCTTTGGGTAGATCCCAGCTGGAGTGGCATGGTCAGTTCTGGGCACATTTTGGAAATGCCATTAGCAAGCTGTCCAGCAGCCAGAGGAGAGAAGCCATGATAGGCAGGGAATAGGAAATCACCATTATTCATAACTTCAAAAGTGAGAGAAACTGGGCATGTTTCATCCAGGAGAAAAAAAGTTAGGGGCAACATAATTACTGTCTTTAGGCATCTGAAGGGTTGTCATGTGTAAGAGGGATTATCCTTGTTCTTATAACAATGGGAAAAATTTTCTCCATTTTCAAGCTGTCTAAAAGGGAGCTGGGCTGGCTTAGGAGGAAGGTAGTAAACTTCCCATTACTTGAGGTCATTGAATGGATATAGGATGACCATTTATTTGAGATTCTTATTCAGGTATGAGATTTATTATTTGACCCCTGGGGATCCTCCTACCTCTGAGATTCTTCTATAATTAATTTTAAATTGGCATGAAAATAAATCAATTCAAAGAAAGTTAATGGAGGGATTCTAATGGACATCAGGAGACTAGTGCAACAACGTGTGTGCATGAGAAGAAAAAAATCAGGCACATATTCAAATAGCATAAGAATGGAACTTAGCCCTTGCCATATAATCAAGGCACCATTTGTTATAGCCTCTAAAAGGGCAGCTGTGACTTTTTTTTGCTCCTGAAGAAACTTACATATGCTGGATGTCATGGTGTAGGAGAATTCAAATTATCCGGTGCTCTCAGCAACTGACTCCTCCTTCCTGAATTGCTCTTTCTAGGCTTCACTGTAGATGACCAATCAGGAGATCCAACTTTGCCCCTGGCTGTTAGCTAGGAGCACTTTGAGTGATTTCCTACTAACAAGCCAAGCAAGTATTCAGAGAGGGAGAAACACTTGATGATCTCCTGGGTTTGTTCTTCTGAGCTTAAAGACCAGCCATAAGAATGTTCTTGGCTGGGTGGAGCCAAGATGGCATCTGGAAAGCAGGGTCTTGCCTAAAGCTCTCCCTAAGGACTCTCCAAACACATGTAAAAATGGATCTGAACAAATTCTAGAACTGCAGAACCTATGAAATAACAGAGGGAAGCAGGGCTCCAGCCCAAGACAGCCTGGATGGTCGCAGGGTAAGGTCAATGGCATAGAACTGGGAGCAGAGCAGAACCCAGCATGGGCTGTGCAGACAAACCAGACTGGGAACCAGGAGGAACAGGCCCTAGAGCCCTGAATCAGTGAGCTGTGACAGTTACCAGACTTCTCAGCCCACAAACACCAAAGACAACAGAGAAGGTTAGTGGGAAAAGCTGCAGGGAAAGAGTAGAAAGAGTTTGCAGTTCGGCCACTGCCCCAGGGGCGGTGGAGCTGGTACAGCTACAGAACTACAGCTGCAGTTGCTTCTGGAACCAGGCCCACCTGGTGGGAGGAATTAAGTGGTAGATCTGAGCAGGAGTGTAAAGCCTGCTTAGATCTGAGTCAAGGTCCAGGTTGGCGGTTCTTGGGGGAGGAGGAACACTGGTGTGGCAGAGCTTGCTGTATAGAAATACCTCTGAAAACAACAGCACAACCCCTCAAGTTTGGGACAAAGTACTCTCTACTCTACAAGCAGTCATACCCCAACACAAAACTCAGGGGTCCAGTAATTGGCTGGCAACATAGCTAGGCAGCAAAAAACAGACTCAGATTCAGACTCAGACTTTGGAATCTTTCTTTGGTGACAATGAAGACCAAAACATACAGCCAGAAGAAGTCAACAAGGTCAAAGACCCTACATCAAAAGCTTCCAAGAAAAACATGAACTGGTCTCAGACCATGGAAGAGCTCAAAAAGGATTTTGAAAAGCAAGTTAGAGAAGTAGAGGAAAAGTTGGGGAGAGAAATGAGAGTGATATGAGAAAACCATGAAAAACAAGTCAATGACTTGGTAAAGGAGACCCAAAAAATAGTGAAGAGAATAGCACCTTAAAAAATAGAGTAACTTAAATGGCAAAAGAGCTCCAAAGAGCCAACGAGGAGAAGAATGCCTTGAAAGGCAGAATTAGCCAAATAGAAAAGGAGGTCCAAAAGACCACTGAAGAAAATACTACCTTAAAAATTAGACTGTGGGGACAGAGCCAAGATGGCAGCTGATAAGCAGGAACTAGTGTGAGCTCCGTACTGAATCCCTCCAAAAACCTATAAAAAATGGCTCTGAACCAATTCTAGAATGGTAGAACCCACAAAACAGCAAAGGGAAGCAGGGCTCCAGCCCAGGACAGCCTGGATGGTCTCTGGGTGAGGTCTATCCTACACGGAGCCGGGAGCTGGGAACGGAGTGGAGCAGAACCCAGCCTGAATGGCGTGGACCATCCAGACCAGAAGCTGGGCGGAGGGGGCCCTAGCGCCCTGAATCAGTGAGCTGTGGCAGTTACCAGACTCCTTAACCCACAAACACCAAAGACTGTGGAGAAGATTAGTGGGAAAAGCTGCAGTAGTAGAAGGAGTTCGCAGTTTGGCTTCCAGCCCCGGGGGCAGCAGAGGTGGGGAACAACAGCTGTTGTTACTTCTGGCTCCAGGCCCACCTGGTGGGAGGAATTAAGTGGCAGATCAGAGCAGGAGTGCACGGCCTGCTGAAGATCTAAGCCCAGTCCGGGTTGGAGGTTCTTGGGGAAGGAGTAGTGCTGGTGTGGCAGAGCTGGCACCTCCCCCCCAAACGTGGAACATAGAACTTTCTAGTCTACAAGCAGTCGTACCCCACTGAAAAACTCAAAGGTCAAGTTAGTTGGCTGGGAATATGGCCAGGCAGTGAAAACGCACCCAGATTCAGTCTCAGACTTTGCATTCTTTCTTTGGTGACAAAGAAAACCAAAACATACAGCCTAAAGAAGTCAATAGAGTGCAAGAGCCTACACCAACAGCCTCCAAGAAAAACATGAACTGGTCCCAGGCCATGGAAGAGCTCAAAAAGGATTTGGAAAAGCAAGTTAGAGAAGTAGAGGAAAAATTGGGAAGAGAAATGAGAAGGATGCGAGAAAACCATGAAAAACAAGTCAATGACTTGCTAAAGGAGACCCCAAAAAAAATACTGACGAATACACTGAAGAAAACAACACCTTAAAAAATAGACTAACTCAAATGGCAAAAGAGCTCCAAAAAGCCAATGAGGAGAAGAATGCCTTGAAAGGCAGAATTAGCCAAATGGAAAAGGAGGTCCAAAAGACCACTGAAGAAAATACTACTTTAAAAATTAGATTGGAGCAAGTGGAAGCTAGTGATTTTATGAGAAATCAAGATATTATAAAACAGAACCAAAGGAATGAAAAATGGAAGATAATGTGAAATATCTAATTGGAAAAACCACTGACCTGTAAAATAGATCCAGGAGAGATAATTTAAAAATTATTGGACTACCTGAAAGCCATGATCAAAAAAAGAGCCTAGATATCATCTTTCAAGAAATTATCAAGGAGAACTGCCCTGATATTCTAGAGCCACAGGGCAAAATAGAAATTGAAAGAATCCACTGATCGCCTCCTCAAATAGATCCCAAAAAGAAATCTCCCAGGAATATTGTCACCAAATTCCAGAGCTCCCAGATCAAGGAGAAAATACTGCAAGCAGCCAGAAAGAAACAATTTGAGTATTGTGGAAACCCAATCAGAATAACGCAAGATCTGGCAGCCTCTACATTAAGAGATCGAAGGGCTTGGAATATGATATTCTGCAGGTCAATGGAGCTAGGATTAAAACCTAGAATCACCTACCCAGCAAAACTGTGTATCATGCTCCAAGGCAAAATATGGACTTTCAATAAAATATAGGAATTTCAAGCTTTCTCAGTGAAAAGACCCGAGCTTGACTTTCAAACACAAAATCAAGACAAGTATGAAAAGGTAAACAAGAAAGAGAAATCATAAGGGACTTACTAAAGTTGAACTGTTTTGTTCACATTCCTACATGGAAAGTTGATGTGTACAATTCATGAGGCCTCAGTATTAGGGTAGCTGAAGAGAACACACATACACACACACACACACACACACACACACACACACATAGAGAGAGAGAGAGAGAGACAGGCAGACAGGCAGACAGACAGACAGAGAGACAGAGACAGAGACAGAGACAGAGACAGAGACAGAGGGCACAGGGTGAGTTGAATATGAAGGGATGATATCTAAAAACATAAAATCAAAGTAAGGGATGAGAGAGGAATATATTGATAGAGGGAGAAAGGGAGAGATAGAATGGGGTAAATTATCTCACATAAAAATGGCAAGAAAAAGCAGTTCTGTAGGAAGGGAAGTAGGGGCAGGTGAGGGGGAATGAGTGAATCATGTTCTCATGAGATTTGACCTGAGGAGGGAATAACATACACACTCAATTGGATATCTTACCCCATGGGAAAGAAGGAGGAAGAAGATAAAAAAGGGGGGATGACAGAAGGGAGGGCAGATAGAAGGAGGAGGTAATCAAAAGCAAACACTTTCAAAAAGGGACAGCATCAAGGGAGAATATTGAATAAAGGGGGATAGGACAGGAAGGAGCAAAATATAGTTAGTCTTTCACAACATGAGTATTGTGGAAGGGTTTTACATAATGATACACATGTGGCCTATGTTGAATTGCTTGCCTTCTTAGGGAGGGTGGGTGGGAAGGGAAGAGGGGAGAGAATTTGGAACTCAAAGTTTTAAAAACAGATGTTCAAAAAAGAAGTTTTTGCATGCATCTAGGAAATAAGATACACAGGCAATGGGACATAAACATCTATCTTGCCCTACAAGAAAGTAAGGGAAAAGGGATGGGGGAGAGTGGAGTGACAGAAGAGAGGGCTGGCTGGGAAATGGGGCAATCAGAATATATACCATCTTGGAGTGGGGGAGAGGATAGAAATGGGGAGAAAATTTGTAATTCAAACTCTTGTGGAAATCAATGCTTAAAACTAAAAATATTAAATAAATAAATAGACAAATGAATGAATGAATAGGTAAATAAATGAATGAATGAATAGATAGATAAATAAACAAACAAACAAATAGATAAAGAAAGAAAGAATGTTCTTGGCTGCACCGTCTCTGGCTGAGATTCATCTTCAAGCCACTAATGATGTGTTGTAAGATCTCTGGTAGGCCAGACCTAACCATAATCTCTGACATTACACAGGCAGCAAGTCAAGTCATAGACGAATAGATAGATACATATATAACTACATACATACATACACACACACACATATACATATATATGTATATATATATATATATATATATATGTATATATATTCATGTGAGTGTTAACCTGAAGAAGAAAAAAACACTGGGGAAGGGCTGAAATGATGGATACTTTTCATCACTGAAAAGACTATAATGTGGAAAAGGGGCTCACAAGGAACAACTTTAAGACATTTCAAGTTGTTCAACAATGGTATAGGGCTCCTATGTGGTAGTGAACTATCCATCAAAGTGTTCAAGCAGAAACTGGATGATCCCTAGTTAGGATTCACTCAGCTGGGTAGGCAATTAATTTAGGTGAACTCTAAACCCTTTCCAACTCTTAAATTGCATAAAGACATGCCCTCATGTGCAGCTGTAATTTATGTGTAATTTATGTAATTATGTGTAATTTATGAGCACTGCCCTATTCTGATGTTGCTAGAAACCCCTCCTCCTCCTGGATGATGCTTGTCCATACACCTTTTGTAATTTCTGCTTTCACTCAATGTATTGAAGGCTTACCTTTGGGTCTTTGTATATTTCAGGCATACCAGTTCAGTATTCAGGTGGACCAATTGTAACATCTCATTCACTCTATCACTAATCTGCTTCCTTTACCTAGGATGCCTGTCCTTGTGAGAAGGTCCATAGACCAGATCTCAATGCTGAGGCTATCTCTGGTAATCTGCTGTAGTTCCTCACGGGTGTTTCCATTGGCCTTTGGATCTCTGGCAGAATGGAGTCTAGTTGAAAATTCAGTCTCTCATTTGTGAAAGAGAATGAGGACTGTTTGTGAACATCCCAAAACACACACATGTGTGTATGTGTGAACAGAGGTCTTTGTACACTCTCTTTAATGCTGTGTGATCCTGTGAGTGCTCAAGCTTATGGGCTTTAATCTTTCAGCAGATATTCTCCAGGGCCTAGCCCACATCAAATCCCATTCTTGGTTCATTTTTTTTTCTAAGCATCAGTTTGGGGCTGACTTAACCAGTTTTTCCATCATAAGGTCTTCTTTAAATGCCCTGTTGCCCATTCTTTTCCACACAATTTGGCTGATGTTTAAAATATATATATATATATATATATATATATATATATATACATTTTTAACTTATTGGAGAAAAAACCCTTGCCTTCTACTCATTTGGAGCCAGAACAGTGGCCCCCTGCTGAGGAGGCTAACCCTTTCTGCCTGAGCTAACAGGAGAGTAATATTCTTCACACTTGGGGAACACAGCCATGGTTCCAAATTGCTGTGGATTTTGCAGGCAGCTCAGTCCAGCTGAGAGAGAGAGAACGTGGCAGGCCAGCTCCCCAGTGAAAGCCTACAGTAATTAGTTTGTGAAATGATTTCCTTGTGACATGGCGGATCAAAACTGAGAGACGAGTAAACAAATGCAAGACTCCTCTGGACAGCTGGACCAGGGTGGTGAAGAGGACATTCTTCTGCAAAGATAAAAGATCATGGAGATAAAAACAAGGCAGCCCTAAAAGTAGCTGTTCTGTGGGGTGCAGCAGGCAGCCGCTGGGCTACAAGCAGGCCACTTTAATTGGGCCTTGCCTTGAGAGGTGTGAGTAAACATTTCACAAATGCCGGTTTCCCTACTAAGAGAGTGGCAATGCTGGAATTCTGCCTGTAAGGAGCTGGCAATAGCAAGGACTGAGCTGTCTCAGGATCCCATGAATGCCCTGTTACCAATAAGCCTCCCTGTGGGGGACGGGGCGGTGGGAATGGCACTGGCCAGAACAAGGGGCGATGAGGCTCCTCCCCAGAGTAGGGAAATGAGAATGAAAGGAAACTGTGGTGGTCTTAGTGAAGACAGCTGCCCAGTGGCAGGAAACAGAACAAGGCCCTGCCTAGAAATGATCCTGGACAAGAAGATGGCACACCTCTTAGGGAATAACCCCACCAGGCTAGACTTCTGGGGGAAAGAGAATGTGGAAGAACTTGAAGGCTATAGAGAGGCAAGATCTAGAAGAGAATGATAGCTCTAGGGGAGCACAGAGGATGTGTGAAGGTCCCAGCCACACCTCTTCAATGACCACCTAACACAGCCGACCTCCCGACTCTAAAACCTAATAAAGAGAGGAGAGGAAAACAACAAAGATGCTCATGGGGCTCTGAGCTCCTCTCCTATTTTCCTAGCTGTCTGATTTGGGGCATGTCACTTTCTGAGGACGAGTTTCCTAGTCCATGAAATGGTGATGACACTTGTCATTGAGGCAGTCAAATGGTGTAGTAGATAAAGCACCAGGCCAGGAGTCAGAAAGACTTGAGTTCAAATCTGACCTCACTTACTAGTTGTGTGACCTTGGGCAAGCCAGTCAACTTCTGTTTGCCTCAGTTTCCTCATCTGTAAAACAGGGATGATAATGGCACCTACTTCCCGGCACTATTTTGAGGATCAAATGAGGTAATATTTGTAAAGCTTAATACCTGGCACATAACAGGCATTACAATAATGATGAATTATTAACAGTAATGTTAACAATTATGTTAACATGTCAACAATTCTGAATCATTATTCCTAGCCCACAGGTATGATATGATAAAATATTGAATATCATATGAAATGCAGCAAGGTATACAGCATTAAAAGATGACCTCTAAGTCAAGAGGACCCAGCTTCAAGCCTGACCACCTGTAACAACAATGTTGCTTGCAGCTGTTGAGGTGTAAGACCCAAGAAGACCAGCAGCAAGAGCTGCCAGCACAGATTCTTTGGTTTGCTTTGCTAAGGAAAGCAACTTTAAGGGGTTAGCAATCTTACTTTAATCAAACAAACAAATATCATTCACTTAGTTAAGGGGGGAAAACCAGCACCCTGAACTTCAGAGAGAATACAAACGGAAATTACAAACAGAGACAATAGAAACAGATCAACATTTCTGTCTAACCAAATCACAATATACATAGTTACCAGAGAAGCACCAACATCTGACTTTTCAAGCATGGGGGCTCTTAACAATGGCTGCCCAGAGTCTCGTCTAGTCAAATCACACAACACTCCTCCAGTGAGTGAGAGCCCCAAACAAAATGCTGACCTCTGACTTTATATACCCTTCTTAGAGCCGGAAGGCTTCATACCTAATCATCTAGAGGGTGTGGGCCTGAGGCTTAGCACCTCGCAGGACTTAATCAAAGGCATTTGATTACTTTAGCATTCTAATAGAGAAAACAGTAAAAAAGAAAGTCCCAATTTAATTAATTTTACACCACCACCACCCTGGCAGTATAATCTTGAGTGACTAACTTCATATCTGGGTATGCCAAGGAACTTTAAGACTTGGTCTTAGAGATGACGCTGATGTGCCTCTGTAGAAGGAGTTTCTTTCCTGGGAGTAACTTGCACTAATAGCATACCGATCTCATTTTTTAAATGTCTAAGCAAGAGTTGTTCTCAGCAGACCAGATTAGGAAGGGACCCAGGGAGATGTCAAACCTAGCCCTACCCCAGCAAAGGCCCATGTGACCAGTGGTCCCACCACCACCACTTGGGACCTTCAGTGAGGGGGGCAGTCTCTTCTGCCTCAGTCACCCATCTCACTTATGGGAAGCTCTAAGTAATAGGAAGATTTCCCTACCATCAACAAAATCTGCCTTTGGTCAATTCCCACCCATTACTCCTGGTTCTGTACTGTGGGACCAAACAAAACAAGAACCCCTCTTTCATATGACTGCCCTTCAGATCCTTGAAGACAGTCACCACATCCTGTAAGTCTCTTCTGCAGACCAAAAACACTTAATCCCTTCAACCAGTTGGCACAAAGCATAACCCCCCTGGCTCTTCACTGGCCTGACTGCCCTTCTATGGATGCCTTGAGCAATGGAGTATTCAGACCTTGACCCAGCACTCTAAATGTGGCCTGACCAGGGCAGAGGTCAATATTATGGTTGCCTTCTTGGTCCTCAATTCTCTGCATTCATTTAAGGTGACCACACATTAACAGCATTCCTTTATTTCCTCCTGCCACTCCAAGCCATCTATTTCTTAAGATCTGAAGTGAGTTGACATCTATAACATTTTTCATAATCCTTAAAGTACTCCTCAGATGGTTCAAAAGTCTTAGTGTAGTTTTAAGCTTTAATAGCTTAGATGCAATGGAATATGAATGTGGAAATGATAGCTAGTAGTAGTGGTAGAAACACTGTATACAGTTCAGATTTGATCCAGGGAGGGGGCAGGCATTGGTATTGTTCCCCTATACCAGTGTTTCACAGAGACT
This sequence comes from Trichosurus vulpecula, assembly GCF_011100635.1. Lineage (NCBI taxonomy): Eukaryota > Metazoa > Chordata > Mammalia > Diprotodontia > Phalangeridae > Trichosurus > Trichosurus vulpecula. Next base: position 304,906,645 of record NC_050577.1, on the reverse strand, counting down.
GTTGGAGGCAGAAAACTTAGCCATAATGCAATGCAAAGCCCTCACTTGAAAAAGATGAAAACCAGGACCCAGAAAGGGGAATCAACTTGTCCAAGATCACACAGCAAATTGGTGGAAGAGCTTTCATCAGAACCTAGATCTCCTGGCTCTTTGGTCGGGGATTTTTCCACTAGAGTGAGTTACGTTTCATGAATTAATGAGGGTGTTTGAAAATAGTTCCCGTGAGGCTTTTATCTTCAGCATCCTGGTTCCATTCCAATTGTGTTGCCATTAATTGATTCTAATTAATGTCCTAATTGATCTTAGAGCAGCCTGGATGCATATACACAGTTTTTAAGGAGGAACACTTAGTAATCAGGGTCTTTTTGGCTGCTGATAGAAGTTCCTTCTACTCATGGCTCCTACTGGCCTCCTGTCCTTCCTTGGCAGTGAGAAAGGGCTCCCCACAAAGGGCAGGGTCTCTGCTTCTGGATCTTATTCCAGAGTCCTGGACCTTGTGTCATAATGTAGGGCTCCCTTTTTGGACATCAGCTTCTCCTGCTCGTAGGCCACATTCTCCGGAGAGACTATTCTGAGGACTGGGTCTGGGGAGAGATGAAGCAGCCAACACATCAGCATAACCTCTGACTCAGAGTGTCGCATTGTCTTATTAAGTATTGATTCACGTGACAAATTCAAAATGATCCCAGATATCCAATCCCAGATGTGTGCCAGCCATGTCATACAGATGGAAAATTCTATAGAAAATCAGGAAGAAAACAATCCTTGAGGTCTGGGATCATCATGGAAATCTTCCAGGAAGCCAACTCATTTGATCTGAATGCATAGTATTTGAAGGGGGATTCTCTGTGTTTATAAGGGTGCTTGATAAGTAGTTTGAAACCAGTTTCTGAAGTGCCTTGAATACCAGGCAAAGGAACTTATCATGTGTTTATAGAAATGGGGGAGTCACTAAGTAGAGAAGTAATGCATCATGGCGGTGTATTAAGATGATGGCTCTAGATTGGAGGGGAAGAAAGGGAAGTAAAGAATACCAGTTAGGAGTCTATTACAGTAGTCTGGCTATGTCACGCTGGGTGAGACATCTAACTTGCAAAGGCTGTAAGTTGCTGGGAAGGTGCCAACGTGCATTGAGAGAGGGAGTTTCTTCACTGTGTTATCCTGATCCCTCCACTTATGTATAGGTACATGGTAGAAGTTAAGCTGCTTGAGGGCAGGGAATATTTGTTTTTTTTTTTTCCCCTGTGTCCCCACATCCTAACATATAGCTTGTACCTAATAAATATTTCTTGACTGACAGATGAGGAAACAGAGACCATTTGCAAACAGTTGTATAGCAAGTTGGTGACAAAGCAAAGCTGGGATCCTGTTTCCTGAGTCTGATTCCAGGGCTGCAGCTATGACAAACTTGTGGCTCTATATCTCCTAAAGGGGGCAAGAGGAGGAGATTGCCATGCTGCGAGTTATCAGGTGAAAGGCAGGACAGATGTTTGTTATTTCCCGGGAGGAATTCAGCAAAGTAAAACTTAGAGACCTGGAGACAGAAGAACCTGGTTACTCTGAGGGTGGGTTTTCGATGAATCACGAGTGACAATGTATAGAGTCAATGATGTATAGAGAGTGCTCCTGGGGGACTTCACTGTGTCTCTTCTGAACATTATATGAATTATGGGGAGCACCTGGCCTTCTAAGAAATGCTGCTGTAGTTACAAGGGAAAAGTAATCAAATTCAAAAGGAGCAGACAGGAACTGTCGAAAAAAATACACACACACATAACAGATGGCAGCCTCAGCAAAGGAAAAACACAACCCTAATACCTTAAATTATTCCAGTTCAAAAAAAGCATCCTTTTAACATTTTGTATCTTTTTTATATTTCTTTATTTTAAACTTACATACAAAATGAGAAAAGAAAAAAAACACTGCCATGTACACAGCAGACCATAAGAGAGAATTCAATATAAAACAAGAAATTTCCACCTCAAGAAAAACCTATATAATGAATACTACATATGTTTGCAAAGCTGCCCAGCGTTTCTTCACTTCCTTCTTGGTTTTCTTTTGTTCTCTGCTGTGCACTTTTTACTTCATTTTTTACCCTCCCTCCCCCACCGTAAAGAAAGCTACAATTAAGTGTGGATGTGTGTGTGTGTGTGGCCACACATATATACTTATAGATATATAGATATCTGTAAACATATACATACATAAATACATACATATGAACTCAAACACATATCTGTAAGACCATGCTATGCTTATTTCCATCTGTCATCTGTTTCTCTGAAGGGGGATAGCATCTTCCTTCATATATCCAAGTCTTCCCTTGTTTCTCTAAATCACCCGGCTCATCATTTTCTAGACCACAGCAATATTCCAACCCAATCACATCTCTGAGAGATTGTCTATGAAAGTTTTTTCCCAGTTTTCTGCATTCCTTCTATTCTTGACTACATAGGTTTTATTTATATGAGAAACTTTTAATTTAAAAGAATAGAAATTATCTATTTTGTTTTTCAACAATGATCCCCCTTATAATATAGGTTGAGGTCTGATACTGTTGAATCTACCTCCTTGACATCTTTTTTTCCTGGTTTCTTTGAAGTTCTTGACCTTTTGCTCTTCCAAATGAACTTTATTATTTTTTCCAACTCAGTAAAATATTTGTAGTAATTTATTTGGAATGACATTGAATAATTAGGCAAAATTGCCATTTTAAAAATTATATTGGCTTTGCCTACCCATGAACAATAAATATTACTTCAGTTATTTATATCTGAGCTTATTTGTATAAAAAGTGTTTTATGTTCATGGTCATATAGTTTCTATGTCTGCTTTGGCAGGTATACACTCAGGTATTTTATACTGTCTAGGTACTTTAAATGGTCTGAAACAATATCAAATAATATTACTGACACAGTGTATTTTCTCTGTTTTTCTCTTTTGATTAAATCTGTTTTAATTCCTGTCTGTCCTGAGGCCCAAACTCAGGCTCTCCACTGCACTCGTAAGCCACAGCTAGGGCCCCCAGCCATACTGTGCCACAAATCATCTTGCTCCCTCTGGTTCCTCCACTCACCACAAACTATAGCTGTCTTCTCTGCCCTGGAACTGAAACCAGGGACTCTGCTCTCCTTCAGATATCCAGTTATTTGAGCTCCCTCCCCTTGCTACTGCACTGACCAGGTATGTGCTAGCTCCTTCTCTCCACAGCCACAGCCCAGCCCAGCTGTGCTTGGCATCCCTGACGGTGGAAGGTCCTTCATTCTACTCAGCCATCAGTTGCCCACACTGTCTGCAAAATGAAAATTTCTAAGGCCAAGACTGCCTCTCAACCCAGCTGCCCCCAGAGTTTATTTCTTGTTGATTCTGCAGAGCCAGCCCGGAAGTGTTTGCACATCACTCAGGCCAAACCTGTGCCATTGGAGGTCAGGTCTGTCCTGGGGCCTTCTCAAATTGTCTTAGGAGGACAACTGCTTTACTCCATGTTTATTTCTGCTGCTCTGAGGCAACCTTCTGTCTTTTTTTGTAGGGTGAATTTGGAGAGCTGAAAGTTTTCTGACCTCCTCCACCATCTTAAGTATCCTTTCAAAATTCTTTGTATCTTTCAAAGGCAACTCCTTTCCCATGTTTTCTACATGTCACTAACATAAGAATCATATATCATGTGGTTGTCCTCAGCCTCTGTGACATCCATGCCATATGGCAAATTTCCACATGCAACATTAATAATTATACTATAAAAAGAACCAGAAATAGGGACCTTTCTTTTTTTCTTTTTTGGGGGGAAGGAGTTCTCTTTGAATCACAAGTTCATAGATCACCACCCTTCTAAGGATACGTTTCAGTCACCCTTGCAGGTAAGTACAGATCTTTACTAGCCCACGTGGGAAAGACTTTATCCAAGGTCACACAGATAGTAAGCAGTCATTGATACCAGGTCCTGTCATTCCCAAGTCAGCACTGTATCTATGTGTATGCATTGTTGTGGATGGAAACATTCCAAGACAGAAATATTTTCTACCTGGAAGAATCCTGGAGCCTGATGGAATTCATGACCTGAGGAAAACTCCTTGTAGGTCTGAGAGATCCCACCTTGAGGTCAGCCTTGACTGATAAAAGGGAGTGGTCAGATGTCCAACTAATGTGGTCCCCATGCTGATAAAGTGTAGCTCCTTCAACAAAACAGTTGTTTACATGCTCTTACACAATATGTGGAACAGAAGCAATGAACCCTCTTTCTGCATTTCAATCTTAGGAATCCACATTGAAATATCAGCCACTCCTACAATCCCAGTGACTGAGAGATCCTTCAGCATTCTGAATCTACCCCCTGCCCAATAAATCAATGCTTCCTAACACTTCTCAGGGTTCCACAAGGTGTTGTCCGATACCTTTGCTTTAATGATACATTTCATTGAGGTTGTATTCTGATCTGTCTTTGCCTTTTCAGATGTCTGAGTGATGTCAAAGGTCAAAAGGTAAACACAGTGTGGCATTGCCTCTGAATGTACCAAGGTCTTTGACTTGTATGTGCATCCATGGCATAGTGGAGAAGGGGCTGGGCTTGGAGTCAGGATGACCTGGGTTCTATTCCCACCTGAGACACTTGGGAGCAGCATGACATGGGCAATCCCTCCACCTCTTTGGACCTCAATTTCCCCATCTGTAAAACCAAGAGACTGGATTTGATCAACTCTCATATCCCTTCTCGCTCTAAATCTGTGATCCTCTAATGATTTCTTAGAGTCCTATTGGCACGTATCTCTGCTTCAGGTTGGGTGGGGGGTGGGGTTAGCTAGGCTGCAGCCCAGTCCTCTCTGGGACACCTTGCATTGTTGGAGATCTACTCATCACATGGAACCTCAATGGCCTCTCTGTAGCCCACACTTACTTTCTGCCCTCTGGGGCCACTCCACACAAGTTTAATTATTTAATCTAGATAGACACATAGATGGAGATAGGTATTGATACATGTGTTGTACGTATATCCAAATCTATTATATATAATCAATCTATATCTATGTAATACATGTAGATATATCTATGTGTATATATGCATATATATTTACATACACATATGTAAATATGTGTGTGCATGTACATATAAATATATATGTTTGTATGTATGTATATGTGTGTGTAATAACTTTAATAGAAGGTGGAAGAGATTCAGAGAGAGCTCTTTGGCTTTTCAGGGAGGAAAAGATCATCTTAAATTGGGATAAGAAGAGAGCAGAATGAGGCAGCATTGGCACTGGGCTTTGAAGGATGGGCAGCCCTTGGCTGGTTGGCAAAGCTGGAAAGCAGAGCCCAGAAGAAAATTCCCCTTTTATGAAAGCAAGGCCATGGCTCATAAGGAGGTGGAGACAAGGGGGAATGGATGAGCTCTTCTTGAACACAGCGCAGGGCAGACCGGGCTGAGTCCTGGGGCCAGATCATGGTAGGGCAGAGGGAAGTTTGAAAGCTGGCCAGAGAAATTGGACTCAGTGGGAAAGAATGGCACAGAACACTGACTTCTGGAGCAGAAGAAGTGAGGTGATGCAAATGACACGGGAAACAGCTTGGAGTTCCTTATTTTCCAAAACAGCAAGTTTGAGGGCACTTTTTTAAATGAAGTAGCTAAAATCATTTAGCTCAAGCTTAATTCCTCAATTTATAGCATCGAGTGAGAGAAATGAATTGAGAGGGTCTGAAATCATTAGCTCATGGGCTGACATCTCCAACCCTGATGTTTTAGCCTGGAGCACAAACTTTATGGGTGTATTATAAAGCCTTAAAAAATAGTGTCTCTCCTAGATGTACTTGACAGCAGCTACAAAATTTGTACAAGCATAATTATGCTCCTGGAGACTCATCGAGAGGGCATTTTAAAGTCACGGAGCCATTAGAATGGATCTGGAAATCAATAGTTGGAATCTCATAAATCCAGCACAAGGGAATTCTAAGAGGCAAAGGTGAGGAAGGAGTCCATTCTAGGCAGAGGGACCAGCATAAGCAAAGGAAGAGAGGTGGGAGATGAAGTGTCCTGTATGACGAACCATAAGAAGGTCTGTTTGGCTGAACCAGTTCCTCTCAACATCATCACAGTAGTAGAGAAAACAAATCTGGAACAACAAGAATCAGCTGTTGTATTGTGGGTGATGAGGTAGGGAGAGCACAATGCTAGCCAGGGTGGTGTAAAATGGAGACTGTGTGATCTGAGGCCATGATGGAAGCTGCAATAGCCTAGCAGAGACCCTAAGACACTGGGGAGCTGATGTCCAGTGGTACCTCTTAGGGAGTGACCACTCTAAATCACTTTATGTAGCTGTGTAATTAAAGACGCAGCTGAAGTGACATTGGGGACTGCAAATAGTCAGGATGATCGGTTAGACACAGAGGATAGTGAGATAGGAGGCTCTCCTTTGCATTCTGGTACAACAAAAGGATAAGGCAAACCGGAGGAAAGCAGAAAGGCCAGGTGTGCCCCCTGCTGAAAACATTCTATCCCAGATGACACTCGCTACTCAAGTGGGCCAACCAGCATTACCCATGAGATGGACAGAGCACATGAAGGCTTTTATGATGTGCCAGCAAGAGAGAAGCACAGGTGCGGTGGTGGGGGAAGGTGATCACCAGTGGGACTTGGGCCTTTCGAATCATACAAGAAGCAGAGATCATTTCATCCAGCTGGGCATTAATCCACCAAACATTTTATGTATGTGTACGTGTGCACACATGCACATGTGTGTATAAGTATGTATATATACACACATACAGATATATGTTTATTTTATATATTACCACTCCATTATTTGAACTATATATGGACACATATACTCATATTTTTTCCAATTGTGGGGTGGTAACTTGACCACATATATTTTCTATCTGAAGTCCATAAAGCATAAAGGTAAGGAGGAATGAAATAAACAATGGGTATTCACATGAACCCAACTCACATCTTTTTTAAAAGTGTCTAAGAAATGACTGAGCTAGGCCTACTTCTTTAGCATGACAAAGTAGCTGGTGACTGCAATACAAGACATTAGTCATCCTGAGGGAGCCTGGACGTAGGGAGAAGTAGATAATGGAAGGAAATTTGAAAAAAAAAATGAAATACATCATCTTAAAAATAAATGAGATAAAATAAACATCTGCGAGATACCTAGAAAGATATGACTGATTGGTCAGAATTAAACACAGGACGCTCACTGTCCGTAAAAGCAAGCTAATAATTAATGTCAGTAATAGTTTAATGTTTTCAAAGTGATTTTGACATCTATTATATTACTTGACCTTTACAACCCTGCGAAGTGGATGCTTCTGGTCAGTCAGTCGATAACCATTTACTAAGCACCTAGAGTATGCCAGGAATCGTTTTTAGAGCTGGGGGATACAAAGAAAGGCAAGTATGGTTCAAGCCCCCCACCCAAGGAGATCCCATTCTAAAGAGGGAAAAATGCGTAAAAACAAAAGTAGGCATATCCAAGATTTCTCTATCCAGACAGGATGGAAGGCAATCTCAGAGGCAAGGGATGAACAATGAAGGTTACTGGGAAAGACCTCCTATAAGGCACACTGGAGTCTTGAGAGGAATCCAGGAATTGGAGAGAATGCTAGGCATGGCAGCCGTGTGTCAGGTGTGAGAAATGGCCAAAAGGCTGATGTGACTACATTGTAAAGTACCCAGAAGGCAGTGAAGTAGAAGGAGACTGGAAAGGTAGGCATGATACATGCTGTGAACAGCTTTAAATGCTAATCTGAGGGTTTTCTCTTTGATCTGGGAAGTTCTGGGGAGCTGCTAGAGTTCACTGAGTCACCTGGTGTCATAGTCAGAGGCGCCTTAATGGAGGGTGGGCTGGAGTGGGGAGAGACTTGAAGCAGAAAGGCCAACAAGAGAGAGATTGTATTATACCCGTTTTACAAATTTGGGAACTGTGGTTCACAGGTTGGAGGTGACATGTTCAGAGTGATGAAGTTCAGCCTGGAGGAATCTGCGAATCCATCCTACAGAAGAGGAAATGGAAGCCCAGGGATGGTAAAGAATTTCCCAAGGAGACACTGATAGCAGGGCTCAGACTTGAATGTAGGCCTTTTGACTACAAATCAACAAACTTTCTAGCACCATGCTGGGGAAAAAGTCAAATCCAGCACCCATCTGTAGCTAATACAAGTCTACAGTGGGATTTAACCCCAGGTGTTCTAGACACCAAGTCTGTTGCTTGTTACATGTTATATCACTCCTTGTCTCTTCTCCTTTATGAATTAATACTTGAAAAAGTCCCCATAGTGCAGAATACAGGCCCCCCAAAATCCCAGAGTATTCACTAGCAATGACAAAAACTGCTGGACTGGAATTGGAGAATCAACCCAGAGCAATTACACAAAGCTGCCTGGATGAAATGACACTCTCACTAACCCATCACAACTTAGGGGGAAGGTTTGAATGGATGTTGCCACAATGCTCATCATCTCCAAAGTCTGTGGGATGAGAAGCTCTCTAAATTCAGGGGCTGAGCAGAAGAAATGAAAACCAAGTGGGAACAACAGGAGGAGGGGCATCTCATCCCCATCATCCTCTCTATTGCTGGGGTTGGGGGTGATGTTGCAAGACGCCTTCAGGAGAGGAGCTCTTTTCATCTCAACACTTTTATGTGATTACAAGAAGCAGTGATTTTATCCACCTGAAAACTTGGCTGCCAGACGTCAAACAGAGGATAACAACAATGGGGGAGTGATTTGTTCCCAAACCATTTATATTTGAACTCTGTCAAACAGAAGATGAGAGAACTCACAATGGTGATCAGAGGAGTCTGACTTTCATAGCACATTAAGACTTCCAAAGCACCCTGCTCTGCTGGGTAGAGCAAAGAGTATCATTTGAATTTTACAAATGCAGAAACCGAGTCCCAAATTTGGTGATCGGCTCAAGGTCACATCCTAATAACTGTAAGTGGAATATCATCCCAAGCCTTCTGATGCTGTGGCCCAGTACAAAGTTGGCAATGGAAGAAAAAGAAGTAACGCAGTAGAATAAACAGGTAATGGGAGGGGAAAACAGCATTTTAAAGTTATTTTAGGATCAGAAAAAATATAGACATCATACATAGGAAGAAATGAGTTAGTGGGGAGAGGGAGATACAGAGAAGGAAAGATTAAAGATTCAGGAGGTAGGAAGTGTTTCATGGAACAAAGCTCTACAGACAGCAAGGGCATTGGGTCCCATCAGTTCCCATGAGTTCAGGGCACAGGTGCACGTGAGACTAAAAGTACAGAGAACCCAAAGCCTCAGAACTGGCAGAGACCTCCAAAATTACCTAGTCCAATCCATTCTCTATCGGAAGACTTCTAGGGTTCAATGACGGGAAATCCATGACTTTCGGAGGCCATTCATCCTCCTCTCTGACAGGTCTGATCATGAGGCATCTTTACAAGGCATAGTCCATCTCCTGGATATCATCCAAATTGGTCCTCGGTCTGACCTTGGGAGCCAAGCAGAGTCTGCTCATTCTTCAACTTTTTCATGTGACTCCCCTTCCAATGTTTGTAAAATGAGATGACGTATTGTCTAATTTTTCCCTTCCCTCTTCTAAACATGCTTGGCTTTTTTTCTAGTCATATATATGTATTTGGTCAGAACCTATAACCTTCCCTTAGTGTAGGGAATTCTTGGTGAGGAAACACCTGCAAGAATGCCTTACTCTCCACTACTGGATAATGTATATGCATATGTACACGTGTGTAGAGCTTTGTTTAGATGTGCGTGCATACATATATACGTACACAGAGAGACAGCCAACCTGGTGACGAACTGGGCTCACTGATGAGACCCACTGCTGTGGAGGACTTGGTCAGACACATTTGAACTTGCCCTCTGCTGGCAGACTTCCTCAGCCCAGGATCACAACCACCCCAAAATGAGGAAACAGAAGATATTAATATTTATCTGGTAGGAACTGCTTGTTTTGTTGCTTTATAGAGCAACTTTGGCTTGTGTAGACATTCAGGAGCCCCTCAAGAGTTCTGCCCAGTCAGAATGCATTCATATACATATGTATAGATACATAGCACATACAAACATGTGTGTATACACATACAAATATATACACACGAATGTGTATATATAGACACACGTATATATATATATATATACATGTACATACACATATGTACATATAAGTTTGACTATAAAGAGAATACAAGCTATAGTGGAAAGCATTTAGAATCAGTCCTAGTCTTTATCACCTGTATGACATAGAAAAAGTCACTTTGCCCCTCTCTGTACCTCAGTGTCTACATCTATAAAAGGGGCTGGTATTTCTGAGAGGTTTGAAATAGAGCGTCTCTAAGGGCCCTTCCAGCTCAATACCCCAGGATTGATTCTTCATCCATAGAACACAGAACAAGCTTGCACTCAGCCAGAAGAACCATGTCCCCTGACTTGTGTGGACGGGGTCAGGGACACAAAAGGTCAAGGGCTTACTCACCCACATATTAACCACAATTACAGCAATAGGGCCATTTTAATAATATATTCTGTCTATATGACTTGCCCTTAATATCGCTTGAAGGTAGGAGGAAGCGGAAAGAGCATTTTTACAATTCCGATTTATTAGCTCATCATTCCTAACTTTTGACCTCAGGAGTTTTTTATTGAAACTTTAAATAATTTCTCAGCACTTAAATCAAAAGGAATAGAGTTCATAAAATTTAAGGGGGGAATGCATTTATCAGCTTCCTCTGTCACTTTCCCATGAATATGTGGCCTGACATCCCACCTTCCCAAGGAAGGGGCTGACAGAGCAGAAATGACACCAGCAGTCAGTAGTAGTTAGGGGCTCTGGGTTCAGCATCACAGTCTATGCCAGATAAGATACCAGGCATGGGAGAAAAACCAAAAGGCCTCTTTATCTAACATCTGTCCCCAAACTCAGCTTGACAAAGTGTCCTGCAGCCCTGAAGGGCTTGTCTATTTAATTCCGGCTACAAAGAAAACCCATGACAATAATGAAAGCCAGTCGACCACACACTTGGGGTCTAAGGCAAGATCACTGCGGGCAAATGGAAAGTCGTTAAGGCTTCCATGCTTTGAGTTATCTTATGTAAATGAACATCATCACATTCCTGCCAGAAAACCAATTCCTCCATCAACTTTCCTGTTTTTGTGAGGATGCCCGGATGATCCCTGCTCAAATTCGGCCTTGAACACTTACCAACTGTGTGACCTTAGGCACATCACTTAACCTATCTGCCTCAATTTCATTGCATTCCAAATTAGGGTTGTAATAGCACCTACCTCACCTGGTTATTACAAGAATCAAATGTCCGAACATATGCAAAGGGCTTTGTGAACCTTGCTAGCAATTATTGCTAACTCATTTTTATCACCTTGGTTTACAGCCTGGATCCTTCTCTCTCCTTCATCCCCCACACCCAATACTAGCTGTGGCCAAGCCCTCTTGTATCTACCTCTGCATCTCTGGCATATGTCCACTTGTGGTTTTCTACCACCCTCATCCTGACTGTCAGTCTCTCATGGCTCTAACCCTTCTTCCAACCAGCTGCCAAAATAATCTTCCCATGGTACAGGTCTGACTATTGCTCCCCTGCTCAGAATCCCTGCTGCCCCCAGGGAAAAAATGGAAACTTTTCTACCTGGGGTTTAAGGCACTGCATAGTCTGGCTCCACTGTACCTGTCCAGCTGCTCTCCACTCACTCTGTAAACAAATCACTTACCCTGACAGCCTCAGTTTCCTTCACCTAGAAAATGGGCACAGCACAGGAGATAATGTCTATAAAGCACTTTACAAACATTAGATACCTATACAAATGTCACGTATTACTACCAAAATCAATCAATTATTATGGTCTAGTTTCTGTCCTTCATATATGACCTCAATATTCCATCTCCTTTGTACTGGTCATCCCCATAGATGGAACGCTTCTCTTCCTCACTCCCTGACTTCCTTCAAGACTCAACTCAAGCACTATGAACTGTACGAGACCCTTCCTGGTCATTCCCCTCTCTCAATGGCTAAGCTGAAAGAGGCCTTCCATTCCTTCTTTGGACCTTGATAACCATCACCATTCAGGTCTCATTAAGCCACTGGCTCTACAAATTCATAGTTTAATCTCCCATCTCTCGGCATTCTCCTCAACACACATACCCTTTCTTCCCATAATGTCTCATGGAAGACAGGTTATACATGTTCTGTTTGGCCCAGAGGAGGGGTGAGGGCAGGAGACCTAGGAGTAATGGAACTTGGAAAGAGATGGGTTTGAGCTCAGGGATAATTTTCTTCCTGAACATAGTCTTGGATAAACTATACCTGGAGAACCGAACTAAGTTCTGGGCATCATGGACATAGACACCATGGGACAGATGCTGATAGACTGGAGAACATCAACAGGAGGGAAATCAGGGTGCTGGGATTCAGTTGATGGAACAAGCTTGGCAAATGCAGGCTTCAGATGGGATGGAGAGATCATGATAGTTTTCTTTAAGCATGTGAAGAGTTGAAACATGGAAGATGGATAAGTCTTATTGTGTTGAGTTCAAAAGAGCAGAGTTAGGAGCAAAGGGCTGCAGAGAGCCACACTTGGGCTTAATTGTTTTCAAGGAGAGGGAAAAGAAACCTTAGTAACAAAGACAGCTATTTAGTCAAGCAATAAGCATCTTTGAAGTAACTCTGTGCCAAGCACTGGGAATACACACACACACACACACATACACACACACACACACACACACACACACACACACACGATGGAAGGCAAGCTAAAAGGAGGAAGATGCCACCCAACATTGGAATGGATTCCCTTGGGAGCTGGTGTACCACTTCATTAGGGACATTTAGTAAAGGCCTGATCACTTTTCAGGTATTACTATGGAAAGAAAAGGATAGGTTGGACTAAAAGACCTCTGTGATCTCCTTTAGCTCTGAAATTCTGTGATTTCATGTGATTGTAATTCTGTATAAGTGAGTTCCTCTGCCACTAGAGATGTTCTCTCTCAGAAGTTGATCACTCACTTGGTGGTGTGATTATAAAAGAGATTCATGCACTTAAGAGAGGGCCTGGACATGTTCTCTACAGGACTTTCTAGCTCTGAAGTTCTGTTATTCTGGTCTGACCTTTCCACTGAGTCCCTCTCTGACTTTGGGCAGTTCCCTTCTTTCCATTTTCTCATCTGTCAAATGAGGGGGTGGGACCCACTGACCCCAAAGAGGCAACTTGCTCTTACACTCTATGTTTTGCAATGAATCTCATGGAATTTACCACAATGTGCTGGTTCCTGCTTTGATCACCTTCTATCATCCGTACTCTCAAGAAACTGAGAGGGGTTGAACGATCCTTTTCCCAGTATTTTTTTTCTGCACACACGACCAATGAGTGTTGTGACTTTCATGAAATCAGGTTATTCTAGCAGAGAACTGAGGATAGATTTTAGGTGTACACATTGGCATCAGTATCAAATATGCTTATTAATTTATTATTTTATTTATAGAAATATTTATTAATTTATTAATCACCTACTATGTGCCAGGCATTGTGCTAAGAGCTGAAGAAGCCTGAACTGAATACAAGTGGTGTTGGTCATGATGGTTACTTGTTTAGAGACTTTCACCTGTAATCAGAGCTTTGCAGTATGGCAGTGTGCTGTCAGTATGTCAGACCTCACAAACTATCTAGTCCAAGCCATCCCTGATTAAGCAACCCCTTCACAGCATCCTGAAAAGCGCCAAAGCCACCAAGTCCTTGAAGGACATCAGTGGGGACTTCATGTCTTCCTAAGGCATCCCATACTGCTCTTGGCCTACTCAAAGCATCAGAAATGTTTTCTTCAAATCAATCTGAATTCTACTTCTCTGTAACTTCTGCTATTTTGGCATTCCAGGACCAAGTAGAAAAGAAAAGGAAGCTTGAACGTTTAAAGACAACAGTCTTGTCTGGCCTGAGTCTTTTCTCCTCTGATCTAAATCTGCCTGGTTCCTTTAACCAATACACGTATGATGTGGACTCCAGAGCCCACACTCACTGCACTAGTCACCCAGTCTGACCTGAGCACACTGGAGTTCCACAGCAGCACTTGCAGAATGAAGAGGCCAGAATTGCTCACAATCACCCCAGGCAAAGTACCAAGATCCTATTGGTCCACTTGTTCTGAAAACTCTGATTCTAATGCAGTCCAAGATCATGTGAACTTTCTTTGCTGCCAGATCACTTTATTCATTCAGTGGTGAACTTGTGGTCCCTTAAATCCCCAGTGCTTTCAAATAAACTACTGCTTAGCCATATCTCCTATTTTATACTTCCAAGTTTGATCTTCGAACCCCAACTTTACATTTACACCTATTAAACTTTGTTGTACTCATTGAGCCCCATGTTTTGGATCCCCAAGATCATCCAGGCACTAGTTAATTCACACACAAATTTTGAACGTGCATCCTTCGAGCCTTTCTCCAAGTTGTAGGTTAAAAGTCAAAAATGAAATGTCAGGGGCAGGCCCCTCCAGGAATCTGCTAGAGACAGTGTTGGAGACATCATGCCATTAACAACTATTCTTTGTCTTCAGCCATCCAGGTTTGAATATATCCCTAACTATAAAACCACCTAGTTCTCTTTTTCCCCTGCAAAGATAACAGGAGAGGCTTTGTCAAACTGTTGCATTGGAGCCTAGGCAAATTGGACCCTTAGCATTACCCTGGTCCACCATCCCTGAACAGAAAGATAAGGAGATTGTTGGTGAATCTATCTTGACCTCTTTTTGATTAAGGGATTTTTTTCTTGCGCTTCTTTCTTCATCCTTCTATTTCTTTTTGATAATAAGGTGAACTGAGTATGGCCAACATGTGTTATTTACATCTTCTATTTGAAGCCTTCTCTGACTTCATGCCCCCCCAGGCTATGGTCCTCCCTCTCCACCCAGTATTGAACAATTTTGTATTGATTTGTATTTATTCTCATTATATTTATGCTATGCAGACATGCACAAACAAATGCATAGAATGAATCAATTCTTATTCACAAGAGTTTACATCCCATTGAGACAGATAAGAAAACATACATATACGTGTATGTGCCACACATGTTAATTCCATGGTTGTATGTATGTATTTGTGTGCATACATACACAGTCACATGCACATATATGCATATATAATATATAATGCATTATACATAATTATATTCTATATAACAAATATATATGTATATCTTTGTTCTTGAGGACATACACGCACACATATGTACACATATAGTCTTTATATGTGTGTGTCTGTGTGTATATGTGTGCCCTACAGCTTCTTGGAGCCACAGGTAGAATGTGCAATGGCCATACCCCAGTAAAGCCATTTCAGCAGACAGGCCAAACCATGCTGAGGGTAACTGGCAGGCCTCACACCTGTCAGTGAGTTAGGGGCTATCAAACCCAAGCATGTAAAGACATCCCCCAACAGAATGTGTGCATGACTACAATTTGTTCCAATGGCCATGAAGGCAGCTGAAGCAGGTGCTATGGAGCACTTAGAGCTTGGTTAGATGTTGAAGATGTCAGGGTCATCCACCGCATCCTTGGGCCATCGCCAGTCATCTTGACTGGACTTTGATGACTTTGGAAGAGAGAGTGAGACTGATGATTTTGTGCAACTCTGCCTCATTTCAATCCAATTCACACACAGGTCAAAATGGCACAATTCACTTGCCTAAGTTAATCTTTACAGGCCATGGACACCCGGTAATGCCTCCTGATATGATGTCATTAGTCCTCTTCAAAAATGAAATATGAACAAGAACAATGCGTGCATACCCTTGTTCCTTGTTCTCTCTCTCTCTCTCTCTCTCTCTCTCTCTCTCTCTCTCTCTCTCTCTCTCTTTCTCTCTCTCTCATGCACACACATACATTTGTTATCTCTCTATATACACACACATTCATAAATATCTTTACCTATACACATATACATATATTTACTTATAGATATGGAGATCTGTCCTTGCCATCTCCCTCAAAAGAATGTAAGCTCCTTGGGAGTAAGAATTGTCTCCTTCTTTGAATACATATCCCCAGAACCTGGGACAGCTCCTGGCACACAGAGGTGCTTAATGTACATTTGACTCATCTTGAAGATAAATGCAAATTCTGGATACATCCAAAGGCCACGATTCTCTCCTGGAAAGACAAATACGCAGGCTTATAGCCAGAGGAAATATGGAGATGGTGCAGCTGGGCCACATCGGGAAAGAGATCTCTGCTCCCAGCTGCTCAGGGCATTTATTGACACGGGCATCCGAAGGAGGTCAGTAGCCCCCCATACATCATCCCTCTGCCTTGCTGTCATTTCTGGTTCACCTTTCATGTAAACATCCCTGGGGGCAGGGGCTATTGAGCCTCAATCTGTCCTGCTCGGAGGGAATTTTTCATCAGAAAAACACCACCCAGGAAGCCTCCCACTTCCTGGGATGGGAAAGAAGCTGTAGCCTTGAGCAGCTTCTAGCTCCTAGATTTATTTTCAGTCACTTGCCTAAGTTAATCTCCGCAGCCCATGGACGCCCTGGAATGCCTGCTGATACAAACACCGTGAATCTCTCCCAGTGTCAGCGGGTCTCTCTGTTCTCATCAGCAAGCTGAAGCACGAGCCACAGCTCCCATTGGCAGTCATCCGTCATCTCTGCACTCCAGAAATCTGGGGTGAGCTTGCTTTTGTTAGAGCAAAGTATTTATAGCAGAGTAGGGCAGGGGAGCTGAGGTCTCGCAAAACACACAGAGGCGTGATGAGGAAAATACTGACTTAGCCTGGAGAACTAACCACTCCCTGCAGTTTACATTTTAGGGGACAGGGAGGAGATGAGAAAGGGGCATGTTTCCGAAAAACATGGAAGCTGAGAGCTGACTTGGAGTCCAACATGAACCTGAAGAAGTATCCCCAACTAGCGGTCATCCAGATGATCCTTGAAGACCAGGTAACACTGCAGATAAAAAGATAGACTTTTGAAACATAGAATAGTCTGGGATAAAAACACTAAAAGCATCATACAATTTCCCAGGTGTAATCAAATGGATATTTCTCCTGTTCAGTTCTGGGAAGTGAGAACATTGGGAATTGCAATATTACCTGCAGCCTTGGACTCCTGTATTGGTAATTAAGGTGAGACTTTTTTACTGTTTTGCCTTTTGGATAATTGAAGTGATCAAGTGCCTTTGATGAGTCTGGCCGTTGTTACTTTGATTAAATCCCGGAGTCTTTGATGACTTGCTTAAGAAACAAGAAAGCCTAGGTCACATGGGTTTGAGTCACATGGTTGTAATTCCTGAAGAAGTGTCACATGGTTAGTGTTTTGTTTGGAGCTCTCACTCACTGGAAGAGTGTTGTGTGGTTTGACCAGATGAGACTCTGGGTAGCCATTGTTAAGGAGCCCCCCAGCTTTGAGAAAACCCAGACATTGGTGTTTCTCTGGTAACTATTTATTGCTATGGATAAACTGGTCTGTGTTATTTTTTCTGTTTATGTAATGTATGATCTGCCGATTAAAAAAGAAAACAGTAAAGAAGTCCCACCTTAATTACCAATACAACCCCCATCACAGTTCTCTTCTTATGGGTGCTGAGGAAGCTATAAAAAAGTGTGCAAAAGTGGCCTTGCCACTGGACATCTTTTCCTGATGTGACACTTGGAGCAAGTGAGAGTGACTTGATGGCTGACTTTTGGCTAAGCCAAAGCTGAGACAGCAGCTTGTGACTTAGGAGAGTAGAGATCTTATCCTACTTCTGATTGATGCCCAGAGACCCTGCTTGGGACTCAGTTTCTTCACTGGGAAAGTGAGGAAGTTGGACAGAATGGTGGATATGGTACCTTCCAGTTCTGCTGTTATGATTCTTTACTAAATGATACAATATAAATGATTGTGTAAACCATGAAGTTATGTATCAATTCTAGTTGGTGGTGGTGGTGGTAGTGGTTGGTGGTGTTACTAATGTACACAGCTTGACCCACAATGTTGATGTTCCATCCATAGGTGAGCAAGATACTCTTCCATTTCCCCTCAGCCTGGGAAATATTTGACAATGTCTTTCCTTAGAGGTCACTCTTAGGGTAACCTGTAATGTGGCTTGCAGCTCTAAGAGAAAAAAAAATGGGACCTGTCATTTGAATGGATTGATATGGGATGAAGACAATAGGTCTAATGAGCTCACCCAGAGGACAAGGAACCTCCATGCTCAGACAACTAACATTTCAAGGATAAGAACATCAGCTTGTACCTTCCAGAACTGAGGTGCATCTCAGTCCTCGCTTACATTTAGAATAAGAGGCTGGATGCTTCCTTTTCTTTCCTACCTACCTGAGTCCTTAAGAGCTGGCCCCAAATTATTTTCCAAAGAGGTATGGAGATGCTGTTAAATCCAAGGAAAAGAGCAGATCAGGAAGAGCCACTTGATTCAGAGGTGCCCACTGCCAACAAGCCCCAGGCCCACATTCAATACCCAGCCAAAGCCACCCACACAGCTGCCAGGAATCTTGCCAGGCCTCCAGATGCTTCTCCTGGAAGGATCTGTGCAAGAACTTGGCACCTGTTGTAAGCTGTGATACAGGGAGGAGGTAAACTAGGGGTGGGGGGAGACACATCCTTGGGCTCCACAGATGTCTTCTCCCCACCCCCCAGCCATAAAAACCTGCTTGGCAGCTGATGGCTTTCTTAGAAGGGGTCACTGTGTGGAAAAACAGTCACAAGCCCATATTCACATAAATGTACTGAAGCCCAGCTGCCAAAGAATCATAGTATCATACAGTTAAAACTGGAAGGGCCTTTTGGAGGTCATTGAGTCAACTCTCTCTTTTTGCCAATGAGGGAACTGAGGCAAAGAAAACTTTAAGTTAACAACCATTTATTAAGCACCTACTGTTTGCCAAGCACTGTGAGTGCTCTGGAAATACAAGGAAAGACAAAAATTATTCCATGTCCTCAAGAAGCTCTCCCAGTATAATAGGGAAGACAACTTGCAAACAGCTATGTAAAAACAAGATGGTGGCAGGGTAAATTGGTGATAATCTCCTGATCCTGGAGAATGGGGCTTCTTTACTCCCAAAATTTTCTCTCTACCTCTAGGGATGCAAGGGCAGGAGGCAGTATTCTCCCTTCTCTTCCCTCTAATGGGAAATGTGACTCAACCTCCTCACAATGTCATGTGTCTCTCCCTCCACCCAGCAAAGATCATCACCACTTTCTGTCTAGGCAGAATACTTTATATTGCAATAACTCCATTGGTTCTGGCCTCTCTACTTCCAATATCTTCCCCTCTTCAATTCAACCTCCATAGAGGGGACAAAAATATTTTTGCAAGGCATGAGTTTGACCAGGTCACTCCCTGCTTAGAAATGCTTAGTGATTCCCTAGTGCTTCTAGGATCAAATACAAGTTCTTCACCCTAGGTTTTAAAGCCCCCTACAGTCTGGCCCTCATTGATCTTCCCAGGCCCATCCTAGTCTCCAAAAGGGGGCTGAAGACATGCCTTTCTTTGGATAAGGATCATTAGGAGATGCATAGGTCACCCCTTCTGGTAAGTGGTATCTTTGTGACCTCAATCTCCCTCTGATTCCTTCTCCTCTGCAAAGCTGAGACAAAAGTAATGACTGGAAACCAATATCACACATTTATTGAGGGGGAGGGAGGGAGGGAGGAATCAAATGGACCCATGGGTGCAAAGTGCTGTAGAATGCTTTAAGCCCAGTGGACTGTTGTAAATATATTGAATGTTTTCCAAGCCCTCTTCCACCATGATGTCTTCTCTGATTGCTCAAGATCTCCCTCCCTTCCTTAGAGTTCAACATGTCCTCATTGTTGTTACTGCTCTTCTGGCTTTGACATGGTGGCTAGAGCCCTGGAGCTGAAGCCAAGAGAGACCTGGACTCAGATCCTACCTCTGACACTTCTCCAGCTCTGTGACCATGAACAAGTCACCTAAACTCTCTGAGTCTCAGATGCCTTCTCTCTAACAATATTTCCGATGCTTACTTTTCTGGGTTGCTTTCAGTATTCACTGAGATGATGTATGTAAATCACTTTTCAGTCTTTCTAGTGCAATAGAAATCTTAGCCCTCAATATTCCTAAGATTATGAAAGCATATAGGTAGAGATGGAAAGAAGCTCAGCTCTTCCTACACATTCATTTTACATGAGGAAACAGAAGCAGAGCTGTCAAGGTACTTGGCCAGGATCATACAGATGTTGCTGTTGTTAGATTGTGGATTGCCATGCATAATTAGTTATATATTGTATGCCTGTTCTCAGACATGTAGACTAAAGGTTCCCTATATGTGTGTCTCTTCCCCCTTTGTATCTCTGATTCCTAGAGGCATGCCCTGTGGACAGTTCCTAATTGAGGAAATAAACCCAAATCTTCTCATTTGATAAGGGTAAATGCCACCCAAATATGACTACTTCTTTCAGACATGTGAAGTGGCTTCTACTCCTCTGTGTATTTTCTGCTGGTCAGAAAACTTAATTAAATTCCAAAAGGATCTCCATATGCACTAATCCTACATGAAGAATAGCAATGAGTGCAGGGATGAATGAAATTAAAAAGATAAAAATTTCATTTCAAAGTCAAAATTATAAACTCAATAAACAGGAATCAACTAGAAAGAGGATTACTGTAAGAAACCCACAACAAGTGGGGAGGAGGTGAGAGGACACAGACATGTTTGCAGTTAAGATAATAGAGGTGATTTTGTTTCTAAAAGGCATTTGTGTGGCCAAATCTCCCTGTTAGGTGAGATTCCTGGGGAGGAAATTCCATAAAGGCTTTGGTGATATGAATCACTGCTTAATGGATTTGAAACTAGAAATTAGACACCAGGCGTTTGCTTTCCTCATGCTCTCTATTTCGTGTCTGCTACTGTTTGCTGACTTCACTCCTTTGGCTGTGAAACATAACCCATCTTTATAATCCTAATTATCCCAATAGTTATTGTGCTTTATTGTGTTATATTAATATACTGGGAAAGATAAGTCCCTTTAGCTGATAGGATAGGGTGTCAAAGTGAATAAATAGTGCTTAAAAATTAGTTATTAGCCCTGGGTGGGTTTGTAAAATGGCGAGATTTGCAGTTGATGGCAGCTTTAAAATATCTGAAAATAACCCTCTTGTCGAAGGCTCCCTTCAGAAAAGACCATCTGCTATGGTCTCATTCAGCTGAGGTGGAACCAGCTGTGACGGCTGCACTGGGAGAATGCACAATGCAGTCATGGGCCCTGACTGGATGGAAATCAGGACCAAGGCACCTGATTGGGTGGGACAGGATGGAATGGGTTGGGTTGGAAAGCCATGGATGACCACCTCTCCCTGCTGGGTTATTTCATTTTACTGAGCTCTGTGAGAAATGAGAAAGGTTGAGAAAAACATTCCTTAACATGTTCCTGCCCCTTCTGTTAGGCAGACTGCATTGATCACTGATGGCTGTAGAGAAAATATATCAGAGAAGTCAATTGGATTTTCACTTAAATACATTTCAAGTTCAACAACATCTGAATGAATTCAGAAAAGGGCACAAGCCAAAGCTCAAAATTGGTCACATGGCAAGTGAGAATGGCCACAACTCTAAATTAATTTGTGGATTACCAAGGAGATCTTTCTAGAGCTAGTAAAAATAATAATAAAATTCATGTGGAAGAAGAAAAGGTCTAGAATTTTGAAGAGAAAAATGAAAACAAGTATGAATGAAGGTTGACTTTCATCAGACCACAGTCTATTATAAAGCAGTGACACTATTTTTTTA
This sequence comes from Trichosurus vulpecula, assembly GCF_011100635.1. Lineage (NCBI taxonomy): Eukaryota > Metazoa > Chordata > Mammalia > Diprotodontia > Phalangeridae > Trichosurus > Trichosurus vulpecula. The sequence continues at coordinate 304,884,889 of NC_050577.1, read as the reverse complement.
AATGGAGTCAGGTTAAAAAACCAGAAAAGCATATCAGACAAGGAAAGCAAAAAACAAGCTCACTAGAAAACCGTAGTCAAGTGTTGGATAAATTCCAAACAGGTATTATTGGAGGAAAGAGTTCCTTCCTAACAAGAACTCCCAAGAAAACCAAAAAAAAATGTTTGGCAGAAATTAAGTTTACACCAACATATTGTACCATATTCTGAAGTAAGCTTAAGATGAATCAATACATCACTTGAATATTAAAGGTTACACCATTTTAAAAAATAGAGGACAAGACCAGGTATACTTCACAATTGTGGCCAGAGGGAGAATTCTTAACCAAGTCAAGGAAACGTGGAGCCAGAGAACATGGTTGGAAACCCCAGTACTACCACTTACTCATTGGGTAATGTTGGGCCAATCATTTAAGCTTTCTGGAACTCAGTTTCTTTATCTGTAAAGTGAAGGCATTTAGGGTTAGATGGCCTCTGAGGTCCCTTCCATTTCTAGACCTAGAATCCTATAAATACATCTACTTAAAATCCCTTACAACTCTACATCTGTCATCCTACGATCCTAGGGATTTGAGGGATCATGGAAGATAAAACAAAGAATTTTGACAACATGCAATTAAAGAGCTTTTACATTAAAAACATCAATGAAGCAAATTTGGAGAGAAATAGCAGGATAGGAAAATATATAAATCACATATTGTTAAAAGTCTGATAACCAAAACATGTCAGAGATTGACAGAGAGTCAAAAGAATATGGAAAATTTTCAAAAGATTTTCAAATAATAAATGACCACATGAAAATTTGCTCCCAATCCCAAATTGTAAGAGAAATGAAAATTAAAATAAGTCTGAGGTTTCTCTTCATACCACTCAAATCAGCAAAGAGGATAAAAGAAAAGGGTATTCATTGTTGGAGGGTCTGTAGGAAGATAGGCAGATTGATTCACTCTCAGTGGAGCCATGGAGAGCTCCAAGTGATCTGCATTGCAATTGAGAATTACACAAGAACAGGGACTAAATTATCCTGACTTAGATCCAGTAGTGCCACTGCTTGTCATTTAACTCAAGGAAGGAGAGAGGAGAAAAAGAAAAAGAGATGAAATACATTCTTTTGTGGTACCAGACAACAAGAAACACAGTCAATGACCATCAACTGGGAAATGCATTGTAAGAACACAAATCTGTCATATGAATGTAACAGAAGAATACTGTGCAGCAAAAAATAATGAACGTGAAGAATTCAGTGAAACATAGAAGATTTTCTATGTATGTATATATATATATAAACATATGCATGTATATATGTGTGTATGTGTATACATGCATACACATGCACACATATACATATACACATATATAATTACTACAGCAAAGTAAAGGAAAACTCACTAAAAGTAGATCGAAATCTGAATAATAATTTAAAAAATGATGAAAATCTTGAAGAAGAATGAAACACACTTATCATAAACGGAAAGATGGAGCATTACTAGGATAGAATGTTGTAAACACTCTCACATGCAGTCATTGTAGTGGGTGCTTTTAGGTCATTGTCTTTTTCTCGGTTACAAGGGAAGATTTGATTTGGATCAGCAGTTGAAATGGTTGTAATATAAAAATTAAAGGTATTCATAAGGTAAAGGCACATAATAAATTTAAAAAATATTCATTAAAGGTATTGATAAAGTGTATTTTTAAATGGCCATAACTAACACGCACCATGTCCACCATGCACAAACTGAAGGTGGGGGCAGGGTTGCCAATTCTCTGGTCCAATAACTGAAATCTATGGACATATTGGTGAATCAAGACACAGTATAGTCTCTACCTGAACAGAAAGACCTGTCAGCTTCCATTTTATCTGGAGTCTCTTCTAGCAGTTAGCGGGGCCATGACTTGAAAGGCCAAGCAAAACATCTGATCCCTCTTCCACCTGAAATCTTCCTCCCAACTAATCCTTCAAGGATCATTCCCTTTATAAATTTCCAGGACAATAAATGCTTGGAAATCCTTGCTGGGGATGAGGGGTGCTTCCAGGAGGGAAGAGGGTCCTCTTCGAGGAAACAACCTCGATGTTTGTTCTCCTCACTAGCAGTGGCTTCTTGGGGGGCTGCTGCACCTTTGACATAGATTAAAGTTCACAGTGTGCTGATTTCCAGGGGGAAGGAGACTTAGAGGTCACCTGCTCCAATTGCCTCATTTTACAGAGGAAGAAATTGAAGGCCAGAGAAGTTGAGGGACTTGGCCAAGGCCACACAGATAGGAAGAGGCACAAATGAGACTTGAACCCAGGTCCCCTGACTTCATACCCTGCATCATTTCCCCATGCCCCATCAAACATGCCCTCATCCAAAGGATTTCATCATCAAGCATTTGTCCAACCTTGTACTGGGCACTATAGCATAGGAGATCTGTACTTCAATCCTTACCCTCATGGACCTTACAGACCAGACCTAGAGCTATATGTATGTGTACACACACACACATCAAATAGCTCTTGAATCAAAAACAGATAATCATAAAATAATTTTAAAAGACCTATGTCTGAGCCCTGGATTTGTTTAAGCCTGGTAGAAAGAGAAGGTGCTTCTTTGTTCTAGTCCAAATTTCTCATGTTAAAAGAAGATGACACTGGGAACCATAGAAGGAAAAGGATATAACCAAGGTCACTGGAGTACTAAGCATCAAGGCCCAGATTAAAACCCAGGTTGTCAGACTGTATATCAAGCACCTTCACCCCAGTAGCCACTAGCCCCAGAATTTTTCTAGCCTATCATTACATGAGTTCTGATTAAGTCACACTCTATGAATTCAGGAAGGGATTCATCATGTAGTCTTGATCATTGTGGGTTGACATGGGCTATGTTAAGCAGTCTCACTCTAGCATTTCCACCTTCCTGACCAACACTATAGTGGTCACAGAATGGCCACTTGGCTTCACCAGGAATGAGAGTTCTAGGATCCTCTCTTGATCATTCTCAATCAGATATGATATCTCAGAATAGTTATAATCAAATGATTAAGAGCTAATCAAATTCCCTCTTCAGGGCCTTCAGAAAAGAAGGAGCCCCAAATTCATCACACATATTCACTATTTCCACACCAGGTGCCCTGCATTGAGTCCAAATCAGAGGGTGGAGGGAGGTTTTGCAAACATTCCCATTTGGAGGATGGCATTGTGATGATGATACCATTCCCCCAATGAGATCATCAGTCACTCCAAAAAGTGGTTTAATAATCCCCAGAGGAAAGAGAAAACGAAATACATGAAGAATGCTTATTTCTGAGATCTAGAGAGGCAGTGGTGAGGCCATCTGTGTTCATAACTAGTACCATTATGAACAGTGGACAGTGAGTGGGGCCAAAGACTGTAGAGTGAGAAGGACCTTTACGAGCCCCATTGCCTTCTCTATAGACATTGGCAACATCACAGGAGGTTAGTCTGAGAAAACACTGCGTTTGGAGTCATCAAAACTTGGGTTCAAATTCTACCTCAGACTTTAACCATTTGTGTGCCTCTGGCAAATCACTCAACCTCTTTGTGGCCATTTGTTCATCTGTAAAATGAGGGGGTGGAACTGAATAACCCTCTAACTCTCAAACTATGAGCCTATGAAATCAAAACATAAAGAAAGTGACACAAAAAGGCCAGGCAACCAATGGAAAATCGGAAACTTGAATGCTGCCGTTTGCATGTGACCTCATTAGTGAGCATGCCCCAGCACCAGAGGCCACAGAAGCCCATCCATCCTTTCTGTTCTTTGTCATTCCCTGAAGATAGCCAGAGGTGGGCTGTCCAGTCCCCTGAAGTTGCTCCTCTGGATCTCCTAACATCTGGTGGACACCAGTAATCCATCTTCTATATACTTTTATCCCACAAGGACCTAGAATATTGTATTATGTGTCCTCTTTTCTCCAATCAACCCAGATTGCAAGCTTACTCTTCCCATAAGTTTTCCTCAGTTTTTCCCACAGCCAGAATATTCCTAGTCTGCAGACTAATCATCTGGAAATGAGCCTCTCTGAGAATAGACAGGTTGGACTAGAAACCCATGGCCTCTCACAGGCTCATATTTGAAGCCTTCCCAACTTGGTAGCCTCCCCCAGAGGCTGTATTCTGCTGGCAGAGTCTTAGAAAGCCAAGGGTCATCTTTAGGTATTGATGAAACATCTCTGGAGGACATTAACAATAGAAAAACATCTATATACACATATATTTAGTAGATATACATGCACATATTTGATGACTATATATGCATATATATTATGAATGTATGCATGTATGCATATATGTATGTATGTGTATACACATATACACATACTCTTTTTCTTTAAATCTAGGGATTCATGGTAGGGAAATACTTTCCTCTTCCATAATGATGGGAAAGTAGCCAGAGTTGTACATAATGATGATATATGTATTGAACAGGAAAGTCCATTCAATTTCAGAGGTAGAACCCATGGGTGCAGGATCCAGGGCATGGTGCTAGTCCATAGCAGCAGATACTGAGCTCAGCATATGAGGAGAGATTGTCTGGGGAGGCAAGTGTGTGCCCAGCTGGCCTGACCCTCTCTTATTCCAGACATAGGCCTCCCAGTAGGTTGTGAAGCCCCCCGCCCCGGACTCGGGGCTGTCAAGGGTGATTTATAGCATGGTTATAAGAGGGGATTGGAGGTTCCTCTGGCATAAGACGGATGGGAGGTGGTGTGGAGGTAACACAGAGGCAAGCAAAAGGCTTATGCCAGCAGCCAAACCCACACTGTTTCCTCTGAGTGCTGAGGATGCAAAGAAAACACCCACTCACCAAGGAAGCGATTCATTCAGCCCGTGAATCGTTTGACAACACTCAGGCTGCCTAGAAGTCTGAAAGGGAGCCAAGTCACTGAAGTGCTTAACCTGGGACCTATGAACAGTTTAAAATAGAGATTTCATGACTGTATTTCAATATAATTGGTTTCTTTTGTAATCCTGTGTGTTTTATTTTGTGCATTTAAAACATTATTTTAAGAAAGGGTCCTCAGGTTTTACCATGCTGCCAAAAAGTCATTCCATGATAGTTTAAGGACCCCTGGGTTAGTGGTTCATACATGGTAGTGCCCAAGCTCTCACATGGACAAGAGCTGATAGGTGTGGGTCTCTTATTTCTCATACCTTCAATAATCATTAATCACTCACTGCAAGCAGAGCGCTATACTAGGCACACAGAGAGATACAAATAACAAGGCCTAGCTCTTTCCCTCGTGTATTTCCCAGTCTTGTTTTTTATTTTCCTAGTATTTCCTACTGGGTAATTCATTCTGCTTTGTTGTTTAGCTGCATGACCACCACCACCACCCCCATCATCATCAATGGTGATGGCTAATAAACAACATGATGCCAGGAATAAAGAGCTGGCCTCAAAGCCAGAAAGACCTGGGTTCAAATCTTATTTGTGACAATTGCTGACTATTTGATTACATTCCATTGAAAAGTTTTCACACATACAAAACCAATGCAATCAAGATTAGGAAGGAAGCAGAAAACTGGGAAAGAATTTTTACAACTAGTGTCTCTGATAAAGGCCTCATTTCTAAAATATATAGAGAACTGAGTCAAATTTACAAGAATACAAGTCATTCCCCAATTGATAAATGGTCAAAGGATAAGAACAGGCAATTTTCAGAAGAAGAAATTAAAGCTATCTATAGTCATATGAAAAAATATTTTAAATCACTATTGATTAGAGAGAAGCAAATCGAAACAACTCTGAGGTACCACAACACACCTATCAGATTGGCTAACATGACAAAACAGGAAAATGATAAATCTTGGAGAAGATGTGGGAAGGTTGGAACACTAATGCATTGTTGGTGGAGCTGTGAGCTGATCCAACCATTCTGGAGAGCAATTTGGAACTATGCCCAAAGGGCTATGAAAATGTGCATATCCTTTGACCCAGCAATACCGCTTCTAGGGCTGTATCCCAAAGAGATCATAAAAATGGGAGAAGGACCCAGATGTACAAAAATGTTTATAGTAGCTCTTTTTGTGGTGACCAACAACTGGAAATCGAGAGTACGTCCATCAACTGGGAAATGGCTGAACAAGTTGTGGTATATGAATGTAATGGAATACTATTGTTCTATAAGAAATGAGGAGCAGACCGACTTCATTATAACCTGGAAAGACTTATATGAACTGATGCTGAGTGAAGTGAACAGAACCAGGAGAACATTGTACACAGTAACAGCCACAGTGTGTAATGACTGACTTTGATAGACTTAGCCCTTCTCAGCAATGCAAGGACCTAAAACTTTTCAAAGGACTCGTGATGAAAAATGCCATCCACATCCAGAGAAAGAACTATGGAGTCAGAATGCAGAGTGAAGCAAACTATTTTCTCTTTTGTTTTGTTTTGTTTTCTTTCTCATAGTTTCTTCCATTCATTATAATTCTTCTATGCAACATAACTACTGTGAAAATGTGTTTAGTAGGAATGTATTGTAGAGCCCATATCAGATTGTATGTCATCTTGAGGAGGGAGGGGGAGGAAATTTAAAACTTATGGAAGTGAATGTTGAAATCTGAAAATAAATAAATTAATAAATTGGAAAAAAAGACAATTACTAACTGTGATCCTGGACAAATCACTTGCTGTTTTAGTCCTCAGCAATTCCCTAAGGATATAAAGTCTAAAAGAGCTGTTGGTCTTCATCAGTGGAGGGTACTTCATTGCTGAGAGTCTCCTACACTAATAGAATCAAATGTCTGGACCAAAACCAAACAATTCATTTCTCTAGGACTGCAGGGTTCAAAAAGCCCTTTCTATGAAATCCTGGTGCCCATATTATAATCCCTATTTCACTGATGGGAATACCGAGGTCCAAAGCATAGAACTGAACTGTCAATGGCCATACAGCGAGTTAGTGACAGAGCCTTGAAACTCATAGCTGAGTGATGTTTTGTTTCTTCTGATAGACTGTAAGCTCCCTGAAGGGAAGGACCCTGTGTTATCCTACCTTGTGTTCCCTACATTGCTAAGCATAGGGTGCTATACTCAGTGTGTATTATAAGGAATTCTATTTTGGAGTGAATGAATAGACACACCCTCACCTACTATGGAATGAGAAATTAAATTTTAACTCATTTATTTCATAGAATCTCATATTATGGGGCCCTAGATGTCATGAAGTCTAATTTAGTAATTTTAATAACTACCTTGAGATGACTTTTTCCAAATGGCTAGGACATCCCAGATATTTGAAAAACTGTCTACGCTTGCAAAGCAAAGTCAAAACAATTATTTAAGCAATTTTATTTCATTCAAGTAACATCTGATACAATACATTATGTTAAGGCTTTTTTCAAAAACAAACACTGTCAGACAGAACTTGGGGAGGAAAATATTGATTTTATACTCGCCTAAATGAATAACTTTATAACTGGAAGAATCCATCAGCAGCTGACAAAAGAACTCATGCAGGAAAAAAAATATTTTTAATTGGAAACAACTAAACTACGTTTGTTTCTTCAATTGTCCTGGTGCTCCTCACCGCACCAATTAGGAGTCATCACTAAGAGTCATGTTAGAAAGTGCTCATTAACCTGTGTGCTATTATCTTGGTCAATAAGTCTGCAGCTGCCTAGCTCCACTGGGTGGAGTATGGCTCCGATAGCCACATGATGGGGACATCATGTCCTTGGATGCTATGCCAATAGCTAGACCCTTTCATGTGTGTCCCACCATCACAGATACCATGTTGCAGGAATATAGTACATGTCAGAAAGTTATAGTAATAAATATACATGGCTTGGGAACCCTTGAGCTAGGAAAGAAGGAAGGCACTAAGGTTAGTCTCCACTGTTGGGAACTCAGATTCTGCACTTTAGCACCCACACAGATCTTAGCAATGCCAGACGAGTGATTAGAATAGTCATAAAGGGAAGTGTCTATTCCAGAACCACTGCTCTCTTTCTCATCTGAAGACATTTAGTTACATGATGGGCCTGAGTTAGTCTTTTGAATCCCAAAGTATAGTCTGATAGCAAATATCACATGACTCAATAACCAGTCTATTTTGAAAGCTGTTGCCTTCTGTAGGCATAGCTTGAGTCAAATGCATTATCAAGACTTAAGAGGATAAATGTAAAATCTTACAGGGGTTCAAGTAGTTAATTGCATTCAACCTGCATGAGGGAGGTATCTTTGGAGAGCAGTTTGTGTGGGGAAAAATCTAAATATGTCTGTGGATTGCAGGGGAAGGAGGAGTGTCAACAGAATGAGCAATTCGAACTGAATGACTTCTAAGGGCCTTGTAAATATGATGTCTAAAAATGAATAAATGGAAACATAAAAAAAATCAACTTCATATTCCATGATGGTAGAGGCATGTTTTGTTTAACATGAATTCATTCACACATTTATTTGGTTCACTGCCAACTCAGCATGACAGCTGTGTAATGGGGTAGCCAAGGTAGATAGATAAATAAGCTAATATGGTCACACATGTGATCATTAACATTGGCAAAACATCCACGAATAAAGACAGGATGGCCTCACTATAGACTGTATACCTGAAGTATCGTGTTCAGTTCTGTGGACCACCTTTAGGAGGAACACAGACAATCTGCAAGGCTACCAGCACAGGAGACCAGGAGGCCAGGCCAGAAGAGGATCAGTCAGAGGAGATGGGCACTTCCCTTCAACTAATGCCCTCGTGGAGACTTGGGTGGGAAGGAGGAACATGTTAGGGCTACCAAATATGGGAAACAAGGAATAGGCTTGCTTTGCTGGCTTCTGAATCAGAAGCTGTACAAAGGCAGATTTCAAGGCAAAGGAAGAAATTGCTAATGCTGAAAGCTCTCTGAAAAACAAAGGGCAACTTTGGGAAATGCTGGCTTCCCTCTCTCTGGAGATCAGCAAGAACAATCTGGTTGGGAATGTGAGGAAGAATTTTGGGGTCTCTTGTCTGTCAGACTGGATAGCCACAAACATCCCTTTCAGCTGTGAGAACTTTTATTTCTGTGAAAAATTAAATGATAAATATGCTCCAGAGTTGTCTTTTCATAAGCCCCACATGATTCTATAAAATACATACATGTATGTGAACATACGTATATACGTGACATTCTTATACACGCATGTATGTATCATGAGCGTGCGCCTGTGTGTATTTTGTTGTTGTTGTTCAGTCATTTTTCAGTCATGTCTGACTCTTCATGACTCCCTGGCAAAGTTACTGGAATGGTTTGCCATGTCCTTCGCCAGCTCATTTTACAGATGAGGAAACTGAGGCAAACAGGATTAAGTGATTTGCCCAGGACCACACAAGTGGTGTCTCAGGCCAGATTTGAACTCAAGAAGATGAGTCTTCCTTACTCCAAACCCAGCATTCTATCCACTGTGCTCCCTGTATATATAGTTACACATAAATAATGTACCCATAAACATATGCATACTGAATATACGCACATACATTAACTTGTATCCTTCTCTGATGCCCCATCAGGCTGGAAAGGTGACCCTGGACCCCTCAGCAGCTTTTTCCATGCTGCAGAATCTCTGGCAGGCTCTACTAAGCTAGAAAGGCCCTGAACATAGGCCCAGAATCAGATGGTGCACCTGCCCTTAGAGGCCCAGACTAGGTCAATTCAGAAAGGATTGGCACCAGAGAGCTAGCCAAGAAAACAGATGGATTTTTATCTCTTCACTCAACTCATGAATCATGGAAAGGCTGTACTCATTACTGGCCATCCTTCCCAAATGACTTTGTATTTCACTACTTTGTATATGTTTGAACTTACTTTTTGATGAATGTATTTTATATGTACTTGTTGTCTCCCCCATTGGAATGTAAGTTCTTTGCAACTAGGAATTGTTTCTTTGTTCATGAGCCCCCAGCACCCTGAGCAGTGCCTGACACACAGTAGGTGCTTAATAAGCACTTGATGATTGATTGGCAAATGAGGGAATCCACAGACACAGATGAAACCTTAGCTCATACACAGTATCAAAGTCTACCTCCTCCTGCCATCCGAAGTCATTGTCCTTTTAGGTCTTAAATGATCCATTCCATGATTTAGAACAAAAACAAAACTAGCACATGCTTTTTAAATAGTTTATTTTTTAGTTTGGGAATAAGGAGGAAGGAGCTGAATGTTATTAGGCAGCCTTGAGAAAGGCCTTAATGTCCTCATCTGCAGAATGTGTGAGTTGGACTAGATGAGCTCTGAGGTCCCTTCCAACTGTATGACCCCATGCTTCAATACATGTGTTTGAGAGGCTATGTTAACTCATATCATTACTGGAACTGGACACAACATTCCACAGTGGAAAGACCATCTTCTCTGGAGTCGGAGGACCTGGGTACAAATCCTGCCTTTGGGTGTTTGCTATTTGCAAGTCACTAAAACTCTCTCTCAGCTTCATTTTCTTAATTTGTAAAATGATAAAGTTGAATTACATGCCCTCTATAATCCCTTCATGTTCTATCTAGAATTCTCTGACAGTGTCTTGTGGGAAAAAATGCCCTGTGGAAAACCAACTTCCCAAGGAATCTCCCCTACATTCCGTTTACTATGAAGCCATATTCCCCTCACCTACTTCTACATGATATTGGCAATTTATATTTCACGTAATCGTAAAACTTCAGAGGTGATCTCCTCTAACCTGTGCCCAACAGAAATTCCCTCTAGAACATCCCCAATAAGAAATGAGCCAGCCTGTTGCTCACAGACAGTTATTGATACGGACACCATTCAGTGACAGCACTAATTGTGTTAGGAAGTGAGGTGATTTTCTCCTTCAGTGACACTTACATCTGCCCCTCACAATTTTCCTCCATTGCTGCCCTCTGGGGACAAGTAGATGTCATCTGATCCATCTCCCTAGATCATAGCCCTTTGAACAGTCAGGGATAGCCAATCTATTCCCTGTAGGTTTTCTCTTCTCTAAGCTAACCTACCCTGGAGTCTATAGGCATCCAGGATTCTAGGATCACTTCTCTGAACACACTCTGGTTTGTCCACATCCTTCCTATACTGTGGTTCCCTGGCTCTCCTTAACAGCTTTGCTAACAGTGTGCCTTTTCCCTTGAAATAGGCTACATTCCTTTGAAGGCTCTTCTCTCTTTTCTGTCCCTTCTCAAATGCAAATGTACCTCAGATCCTCCAAAACCCAGAATTGAACTGATGCCACATCCCCAGTAGGTTTATTAAAAACCTAAACGTAATTTCCCATTAACATCTCCTATTTTGGCATCTTAAGGAGAGTGGAAGTTGATTTCAGCTGAACATCCTGTGGGGAAATTAGTTCATTTTGCTAAAGTATCTTAATAATTACAGTGACATCAAGGTTAATTGCTTAATCTGGATTTGCCAGAGTGCAGTCCTGTTGGAATCCCAACACAATCTGTTCTATAATTAGTGCCAGGGTATCCATAGATAGAAGGAGATTTAACCTAAATAACACATGGCAGATATGATTGATGGGATGGGCTGATCAGAGTCATTTGAGCAAATCTAGAAAGGTGGGTTGGTTGAGGAAGACACCCCCTTTAAGCATCAGGGAAGTGGAGGAGCCATGACTGTCACAGATGGCAATGGAAGTAGGAACCAACGCCCTCCAAATACAGCACCCATCATGAACTGATGACATGCCCAAGCACATGTTGTGAAAATAAAATTCTTTATATTTTGGAGAGCTTCCAGCAAAACTGGAAGGGCTTTGAGTGAAGGGGATTAGAGTCAGCATAGGGGTGAAGAGGAACAGCTCTTCTTGGAGTCATGGTTTCAAGTCTAGACTGTTCACATCTGGCCATGTGGTCCTAGACAAGTTGCTTCTCTTCTCAGGGACAATTGCAGAGAAGGCTTAGACTTGCTTTGGTTGGAGGAACTGTCTATAGGGATGAAATCACAGGACTGGATAAAATAAACAAGTACAAGCAAGAAGAATAGGGAATAAAATGATAAGAAACTGAGTAAGGTCCCTGGGCTGTCCAACCAGAACCAATCTCCAATGAACAACATAGTTTCTTTCCTTCACCTCAACAGAGAGCTTGGGCATCTTTCATCTTAACCTTTACATTTATGGGATTGAGAGACCCCATCCGAGGCCACATGCACTGCAATTGGGACCAAACTCATAGAATGCCAGATATTCTTAAGATCATACATGCAGAGCTCAAAAGGACACTGGAAGACATCAAATCCAACCCTTTCATATTACAGATAAGGAAACTTAGACCTAGAGAGATTAAGAGACTTACTCAGGACCACACAATGAGCTAATGTCTTAGGCAGAGGTCCCCAAACTTATTTGGCCTATCACCCCCCTTTTCATAAAAAAGGGTTGTTGCAAGTCTCAAATAGACCCGAGCATAAGGTCTCTTTGCACACTTTAAAGAATCATGTGAAAGATGAAAATGATCATTGCCCTATTCCCTCACACGGATGGCTTCCTCCAACCAAGCTAGAGCATCCCAGGCTCACTCCTGATGCTTCATTCATTTACAACCCCCTCTCTCTTCCTGTACAGCTATTTCTATGCTCCCTAGCAATGTATAATGGAAAGGACATTATATGTGCAGTCAAAAGACCTAAGGTAGAATCTCAGGCTCTGACACACTCTACCTGTGTGACCTTAGGCAGGGAACTTCTTGGGTCCCAGTTTCCTCATCAGTAAATGGAGTGGTTAAATAGATGGCCCCTAAGGATATTTCTAGGTTGATAGAGCTCAGGCCTGTAGTCACAAAGACTCATCTCCTTGAGTTCAAATCCATCCCCAGAAACTTAATAGCTATGTGACCCTGGGCAAGCCACTTAACCCTGTTGGCCTCAGTTTCCCCATCTGCAAAATGAGCAGAAGAAGGAAATGGAAAACCATTCCAGTATCTTTGCCAAGAAAACTACAAATAGGATCACAGAAAGTCAAGCATGACTGAAATGACTAACAAAGATATTTCCAGCTCTAAATCCTATGCTTTAGTGACTGTATCTCAAAGGTCAATTTATTTCCTGCCTCCTTAAAGAAGCCTTCCCTGACCATCCCCAGTTCACAATACTCTCTCTCCCTTGGGGTACTTATCCTATAGTAGAAAGAACACTATAACATGGTTTTTCAATTGAGACAAGCATAGTATCACTAGTGATTCTAAACTGGTTCTATGGTAAGGCTTATTAATGACCCAAAGTGCAATGTCAGTCAGGAGGTCCCCTCCTTAGAGATCTTTTAGGACAGAGTAGGTGACCATTTCTCTCCTATAAAATGAACAAGGTGATCTTTCAGCTTCCTCTAGCATCTAGAGGCCATGATTCCATACAAAGGAATGACCACTTTTCGGCTATCAAGGGATCATAGAGGTCATTTAGTCCAACATACTCATTTTGCAGAAGAGGGAACTGAGATCCAGTTCCCAGAGAGTCATTGACCTGCTCTGGATCACACTATTAATCAGTACCTGAGACAAGATTTAAACTCAGGTCTTCCTGACTCCAAACCCCACAGTATATCTTCTGTGCCACCTAGCCGCCTCTCATTTCCTAGTTCTCTAGACCAGTGGCTCCTAATTTTTTTGTTCCATGATCTCCTTTCAACAACAGCAAAAACATGCTGTGAACCCCAAAGGTAATTTAATATACTTCTCTTAACATTCTTTTAGAATCATTCATGGAGTGCTTATAATAAATACAATAATAACCTTTATCCAAAAGAGCTCCAAATTAAATTTTACACTATAAAATTAATAAAACATAAAAGTTTATTCTACCCATAATTATAAAAACTCTAAATATAAAATCATAAAACTCTAATTATAAAATAATTATATAAATTTTATGTAAGACATCCTTTAAGAATTAAAAATAATCCTTCAAGATCTCATATGCTTGCTATTATCTGTGAGACTTCATGGTAGATTTATTTTTTATAAGTTTTATAGAACATAAATAACATTTTAATGAAATAAGTTGCAACATTTTAATGAGTAAATTACTTGGAAGATGTTTAACAATATAATAATCACATAAAAACCCCATTTTAATGTCAGACTTTTATTTAAACAAAGGGTTTGCAATATTTGCTTCAGCATGAGACAATCACAAACCTGAGTCCTTGTCAAGTTTATTTTTGTATTTTAATTTAAAATAAAAATAAAATCAAAATGGTTGTCCACACAAATATGTGGTTGAAGATGGTAGGAAAGTTTTACAAGCTTTCTTGCTGAGAGATGGAATTTTTTTAGCCACCTTACCAACTTATGATAATTAATAGCTCATTATGATATAACTTCTCTAATAGTCAACACATTCTGTATTAAAAGATAAATGTATTTAAAGTTCAATTCCACATATTGCTTCATTTTTAATAATGTTCATATACAAACCAACCTCTGTAAGGAAAAAAATCTCCTCCTCTGTAATACTCTTCCATCACTGTCACACTTTCTAAGTCTCCCTGAAACTCTACGGAATGACTGACTGGGCTTGCCAACCAGCGCATTTGAAAATCCAGCACAGGTAGAGGAGAAGTTGACATTGGAAAACAGTCTAAATGCCACAATGAGAGGCAGAGGAAAGTTTGTTACTGCAGAATGGTCTGACATAGTTTCAGGAAGCCTGGTAATGTGCACGGCCTGAGATCGTGGTTTTCAAAGAGTCCGACATTTGTGATGCAGCAAAGCAAACATCCATAATATCTTGATCATGTGGTTAGTGATATAACATGGTTACAGGGCACAAGACAGGAACACAGGAGGTATTCTGGTGCAAGGCAAAGAGCAGATGAGGGCTTGTGAAGGTGTCTGGCCCTCTGTGGCGAACTGGTTGGGGCGTCGATGTCAGACCCTTGTGGAAGTTTGGAAGCAGTTTAAGGGCAGGTTGAGAAATGACCAGAACGTGGTATGCTTGGTCATCAACAAAATTTGATATAATTGCTGCACAAACACCCATACCATCGTTTGTGACCATGATGGTTTCAAATCATTTCAGAAACAAAGCTCTGATGCTTTAAATGAGCACATGCTTGTCACAGAGGAAATGCATTTGCAACATAACTAGGCAGTTATTTACTGCTTAACACACCATTAAAGAATTTATCATGAATTCTTTGGGCTATTGTTGAAGAGGGGTTTGGGGACTACTAAATGGGGACCACTATTCTAGAGGAAATGTCTGCTGGAGAGGGATTGGTCCAGCAATTGGCCAGCCAAGTTCCCTCCAGCTGAATAGGAATCTGCCCACCTCACTCTTCATTTAAAGCCTGTCCCATGCAAAGTTGCCACCCCTATGGCCTGAACCCAAGATGTCCTCCTCACTCTTGCACTATGCCCCTGCATGGGTAAAGATCAGCCTTAAACTCACAGCACCACACTGGAACCAGCCAGAGCAGACAAGGAAGAGCTGGGATGGAGTCTATCTAGTACCTTCCTCTATGCCAACCAATGGAAGTGCCCATCTCTCAGTGCCCTGCCTTTCCTTCATCCCCCATCATGCACCCACAATGAGGATTATGCATGGTGACAGGAAAAGACACCTTGAAATATTCATCCTGGGCAGTTGGAGAGTTAAAGTTGTCTTTTCAAAGCTCCAAAAGCATCCTTCTGAGCCTGGGCTCCTCAAGCTCAGTTATTTTGGTGCTCAGAAAATCACCACCCTGTGTTTATCCAGAATTTGTAACTTTTTCAAAGGCCTTTCTCCACAGAGGGCTCAGTAAAAGACTAGGAAGATTGATGAGGGAGAATTCTTTTCCTGGAAACTCTGAGGCTTGTTTTTAAAGGTTTACATAGCAAGAGTTTATCTCGTACTGTCCAAAGATCTTGTCATTGAAAGGTATCTATCAATCTGTGTTGGTGTCTGATTCCTTCTACCAGAGTGATAGCTCTAGGAGGACAAGGACTATTATTTAGCCAGACTTGTGTGCATCAGCCCAGAATATAATCTGGCTCTGCACATAATAGGTGCTTAATCAGTGTTTATAAGATAAAATACGTTTGTAAGACATTCATCAAAAAAATGAATATGGTATACTCTTTTGAACAGAGAAGAACCAACAAGCATCTCAGCACCTGATTTGGGCTAGAAGCTGGGGACACAGAGACAAAAGACAGAAGACTTGGTGCTAAGCTCTTCTAGGGCAGTACTCCTACATGAGTGCTTTGCACGGTACCTGGAAGAGAGTAAATGCTTCCCAAATGCTTGTGGATGCAGACGTATGCATTCATTCTCTCTCCACCCCCCACCCTCCATGTTTGTTTTTCTTGCTGTCTCTATCTCTGCCTGTCTCTGTCTTTATCCATAGATATATACATATACATATATATTATACACATACATACATTGGTATATCGATACACACACATGCATATCTATATGTGTATATCTATTTTGTGCATTGTGTATATCCATATGTTTGTGCATGTATGTACATTTCCTCTTATGTTATGTCTCCCCCTTTCTGGCAGGGTTAGGAGCTATGTGCCTGGAAAACAGTAAATGGTTAATAAATGTTGGTTGCTTGATTGAGGCTCTTCTTATTTCCCTGGGCTATCCTTCCAACTATAGCAACTTCTGTCCCTCAGAGCACACTCACGGTCTTTCACAGAGTGTCCTGTCCCAGAACTAGCTTGAGCAAGCACCTAGTCTCTGGACAGAAAATCCCTCTTTAGCGTCTCTGAAAAGTAGTCACCAAGATTCTACTACAGTAGCTTCAAGTATGGGGACCTTACTCCATGCAGAGGCAGCCCAGGCCTGTTTGGGGAAGTTCTCATTATTAGGAATCATGTTCCTGAGGAGGAACCCATCCTCGGCTTTGGTCTTGTTGCTCTTGTCCCAGTCTAGGCTTCAGTCAACTTAAACTTGCCATGTCTCCCTGAAACAGTATGAATTTCTCTTCATTCTCTTTCTTGTGCTTGGCATGCCCTCACTCACCTCCTTCTTCTTCCTAATCCTTACCTGCCATCCCAGGCCCAACTTCAATATTGCCTCTTCTTTGAAGCCTTCCTTCATCCCTGCTGTGAGCCACAACCCTCCCTTCTCAGGACCAACCTCACCTAGAATATCTTCAGTGTATTTTGATGAGATGTGAACATCATGGTTCTCTATGTTTGTGTTTTCCTTTTGTCCCAGATGGAGAGCTCCCTGGGGGTGTGGGCCATCTCTGATCTCTCCTCCGGTTCTCTGAATCAGGACTCTTCACACAGTGCAGATGTATACATTTGTCTAATTGAATTTAATTCTCAGTGCTGAGAAGGTGAGGACCCCTGTTGACCATCTCCACTTGCAAAAAACTCACCCTTTTCAGGTCCCTAGGCAAGAATATCACCCTGAAGATGAGAGTGTAGACACAATTCTAATTACCTTATCATCAAGGTGGTTTCTCATTAAAGATTAGACATACAGGAATGGCTGTGTTGGATGAATGAGGGAGAAAAGAAAGGAAACAAGCATTTATTGAGCACCTACTATATGCCAGGCACTGTGCCCATATTTCCAAATATCATATTTGATACTTACAACTCTGGGAGACAGCGTGCTACTATTTTCTTCATTTTACAGTAAAGGAAACTGAGGCAGATGGAGGTCAAGCAATTTGTCCAGTGTCACACAGCTAAGAAGTATCAAAGGCTAGAGTTGTACTGGGGTCACAAAGACCCAGTCCAGGCCCCAATGGCTCTAATCTCCATTGGAAGCTAATCTATCCATACAAGATTCTTCAGACATGGATTGGGCTCCCATAGTCCCCCAACAGGCCTAGCCACGTAGAGGCAATGTTGGACTTGTCTCTCTGCCAACAACACAACCTGGCTGGCAGGAAACAAAGTCAGATACATTCAGAGAAGGGGATGTTCACACATGGGGGTCACAGACCAGGAGACCTTAAGGTCCCTTCTAGGTACTCCATAGGGGACAATTTTCACTTCCTGGATTAAAATCTTCATTACAAAGCACAAAAATTAAGCCTTTTTTAAACCAAGTGGCCACAATTGCTAATATTTAACTAGATTAAAGTGTTTAATCTTCTTTAAGCAGGGTTTTATGACATCATTCTTGCTGGGAAACACTAAAGGAGTCCAGCTTCCCCATAATGGTGATATGGCGTACATACACTGAAGGCTGGGAGAAAGAAACTTGACCTTGGGCTCAAGGCTGATGGGGGCTTGAGCCCTGTGACTAGCTGAGGAAACTTAGAGAAGTGTTGTAATCCCATTTCCTCATTTGAAAATGGGGAGAGTCACCCATGCCTCCTTCTTTCCCCATGAAGAAGGGGAAGATGGAGGTTTGCCAAATGCCACTATTTGGAAAAGATCTAGTAACTGCGGCAGTAAGTACTCACAGCTCTAGAATGCTTTGTGGTTGGCTAAGTGCCTTACTTACATCTCCTGTAAGCCTCACAACGAAGTAGGCTCTGCTGTTACTACATCCATTTTATAGATAAGGTAACTCTCACCTATGGCTCCAAGAAGCTGTAGCATTCACAGTGGCCATACCCCAATAAAACTGTCTCAGTAGACAGACTAAATCGGATTGAGAGTGACTGATAGGCTTCAAATTCATTGATGAGTTGGGGGATTAACTAACCCAAGTATGTAAAGACTTCCCCCCAGAATGGGTGGATAAGAACAATTTGTTCCAGTGGCCATGAATCAGGCAGTATGAAACACTTGGAGTTTGTTCAGACATTGAAGACAGCAAGGTCATCCACTGTACCCCAAGACATTGCCAGCCATCTTGACTCTTGTCTTGCCATTGGACTTTGATGACTCTGGAAGAGAGTGAGGCTGATGACTTTGTACAGCTCTGCCTCACTTAAATCTAATTCATGCACAAGCCAAGCCATCACTCCATGATGCCCATGATGTCATTGGTCCTCTTCAAAAATGAAGACCAAATAATAACGATACACAAAGAAACCGCAACTCAGAGGTTAAAGAACTCTGCCAGGATAACAGTGCTAATTAATGTCAGAAGTAGGATTGATGCTTCCTTGTACAATGATTGCCCTCTCTACTATACACATAATCCATTGCCCCACCTTTGGGATTCTTCAAAGCCTCAGGGTCAAGAAATGATCAAACTATACGAATAAAGATGAAAGACATGCATATAGTTCATACTGATGAGTCATTTCCATCATAATCATAACTCCTCTTGAGAGCAGGAACTGCTACCTCTGACTTTGCATCTCCAGTGCCCAACACAGTGCCAGGTGCATAGCAAAATGTAAACTCCCTGAGAATGTGAACTGCTTGTTCTGTGTGTCTGCAGTACCCAGAAAGACATCAGACACACAGTAGGAATGATATCAACACATGTCAGCTGATAGCTCAATTTATGGAGTATTAATAGATCTTAGATGCCTAAAATGGGAGGAGTTGGGATCAGAGGATCTAGGATGGAAAACAATCTCTGATACTTCAGCAAGACACATGCCTTCTCTCTTGTTCATCCCTAAAACAAGGAGGCTAAAGTAAACAAGCCCTAAATTTCTGACCATCTCTAAGCCACAGTGCCTAGAGTGCTCAGCACATAACAGGCCATTAATAAATAGGTTTGGTTGGCTAATGATACAACAAGCTGACCCAGAGTGGAACAAGGGTTAGAAAAACCTTGGCTTGCATGCAGAGGGAGCAACATGGCAGAAAAAATGCCGGATCTGTAGTCAGGAAAGCTGTTTCATCTATCAATTAGTTATGTGGCCATGGACAAATCATTTTACCCATTAATGCCTCAGTTTCCTCATGTGTCAAATGGGGATAATGATTCTTATAGTACATACTCCATAGGATGCCAGAAGAAAACACTTTGTGAAGCTTGTGAAGCTTCCACTCTATGGAAACAGAATGTGCTTTATCGTTGGAAGATGATGCAGGGTTTCCATGATCCCTGCAATAGTGTCAGGAAACAGGTGGTACCGTGTTTAATATCCCCATTATACAGATGAGGGATTTTTCCAGTAAAGTCCTCCTCCAAGGCCTCGTTAAGTGTGGAAGTGACCCTGGGCTCCCAAAGGCTGTGCCAGTGAAAAACAATCCTACTGATTTGAAAAATCCTCGAGCTTCGGTCCAATGAGAATGTGACAACCAGACTAGCTGGATGCAGTTAGCAGAGGGGGTCATTCCCATGTTACTGTCAGCCACTCTCAAATATTATATAAGTCACAAATGAGCTTCAAGCTACACTGAGAGAGTTCCTATGGTGACAAGATTGTACACACATATAATATATATATATATATATATATATATATATATATATATATACACATATAAAACCCACACATGCATACCTAAGCTCATTAAGGTCATCCTCAAATGGCAATGTCCACCAACAATAAGGTCTATAAGAAATCATCTCAAGCAATTTACAGAGTTGGGGCATTCAATTTGACCTAACAAACAGTTAACCGTCTAATAGGTACAAGGGACTTCGTACTTACCCCAATGTATCCTCGTGATCACAGAAGTCATTCTCCGAGGTGGGAGATGGAAATCAGCAGAAGACAAGGTCTTACGGAAAGGAGAAGGATATGTGTATCTATGCTTTATGTGTGTTTCTTGAGAACCAGACTAGCTAAGCTAGAAGAGGCTCCTCACCAAGTTTAAATTACAGAGAACTGAACTTGGCCCCTGCAGCTCTGGAGGACCATCCAAGACATCCAACCCCTGCAGCCTGAATCAATAAAATAAATACTCACAGAGAGAAGATGTTATATTCTTGAAGCAGATGGAGAGAAGTAAGATTGCAAAGGTGACAAACAAGTGGCAAAGTCAGGGCCGGCAAGGCACAAGCAGTGGAGTCATTTCCAACAAGGAATTTGACAGTGATTGTCCAAGAATTTCTTTCCCTGACCCTCTTCTACTTGCTGGTACAGTGGAAAGAAGAATGAATTTGGAGTCAAAGGATTTTGCTTTAAATCCCACCTTTCCTGTTGCCCATGTGACTTTGGGCACATCAGTGCCCATCAGTGTTAAAATGCAGGGAATGGGCAAGAGGAGCTGCCCAAGGTCACCCCAGTAGTGAGGCTTCACTCAGAGGCCCCATACCTCTAGAGAGTCTTCCCAAGTCACCCTGTTCTCATTCATTCCCTTGAACTTAATTATCTATTTACATATTATTCACCCCCATCTCCCACTCCCCCAGATTGTAATATACCTGAGGGCAGCAGCTGGTTCATCTTTTATTTGTATCCTTAGTGTCTGGCATGTGCTTAATAAACATTTGTCAAATGAGTACATGATGCCATCCCAACAGTGACAGTCATAAGGAAGATGAGGGTTAGAGGAAAAGATCAGCTCATTTAGGGCCATGCTCAGTGTGAGGTGCTAGTGGGAGAACTAGGGGCAGTAGGTCTGTAGGCAGCTGGAGATGCTGATCAGCCCCACAAGCACAGAGAGGAAAATACCAAGACAGTTTTATTGATAAAACTACTGAAGAGAAAAGGAAAAACCACCACCACCAGAGATTATATTCCAGCAAAAACCATCCAGGAAGAATTGTCCATGGTACCCCCAGCCAGTGACAGAAGGTACATGCTCCTGGAGGCTTTCAGAGCAAAGCCCAGATTCTAATCACAGAGCACACCAAAGACTTTCCCTTCCGACATAATCAGGCTTTTTGTTGTTGTTTATTTGTTTGTTTTTTAAATGGCTTTAGCAGAAAATTGAAGTCTTCAGCTCCAGCTCCGAGGTAGCAACATAACAGTAGAATTACATTCAGCTCGAAGCAGAAAGGGACTAGCAGAGCAGAACAGAGCTCATTATGGGGCAGCGCATGCGAGGAGATGGTGCTGTCAGAAGCAGGCAGGGGGCTGATGAAGCTGGATAGGGAAGGCAAGGACGGCCCCACAGCTCCACTGTGCAGAGGATCCATGGCCTTCTAACTTCTTTGCCAGGCTCAGCCTTCCAAGGCCAATTATCATCATTTATCTACCCGCCCCTCTTCTCCAGAGGTGCCCCAGAAATTTAAGAGCAGCTTAAGAAATGGCAATATGCTGCCACCAAGTAGAGGCAGAAGTCCACGACCCATGCATTCCCAGCTGTAGGACCATACTATCTCTAAACTCCAAGCTGAGGGCTTCCTGCTAAAACCCACACATTCCCTGACCATAAATTTGCAAAATTCCTTAAGTAGGCACAACTACCACTCTTCTTCAAAGTAAGTCCACTTCAGCAAATCTTAAACAAGCTTTAGGGTAAAATGTTCTCTAAACCAGAGCTTAGTATTATTGAAGACCAGACTTATTAAAGAGCTAGGCTAGCTAACATATTATTAAGAATCATTCCTGACTAAGCCTAGCTTCTTTTTAAATACCATCCTTCTCCTGTGTCTTGTAACAGGTAGTCCAAGTGCTCAAGACATCTCTTACCTTTACAAAATCAGTAATCTGAGTAGCAATGCCCACCTGGTCTGGATTTGAACTTTTTAGATGTCATCCTCAAAGACAGAAGGACAGATTTCTGTCCATCTCTCTTTCAACATGGAGGGAGCATGAGACACGCTCTCATTCCCAATGGAAGTCTTCTTTAGCTGAAAGGGAAAGAGTCCTCAGAAATATCTGAGAGAGGGGAGGAGAAATGTCAGCCAGGTGTACTCAGCCTTTTCCCTTAGGCTACTCACTCCCAAAGCTCATATCCGTTCCCACATGGTGCTTCCTGAAAGTTTATCCAGAAAAGAAAAGAAGAATTAAAAAATGAGTTGGGCTTGAGGTAGCTATTGCTCCCTTTCTAGAGGTTCAGAGTCAATCTCACCCACATCTATCTCAAAAACTGATGTGGCTAAGTCCTCCTCCCCTCAAGCTGAATCTGGGAGAACTGATTTACAAAGAATATCAGAAGTTACTTAACTGCCTTCCTCAGCAGGATCCACTTTGGAAGATGCCTTCATTCAGCCTAAGGTGTAGCATTGGGGAGGGGGGTGTGGTTATCACATCCTGGTTCAGCGAATAAAACACCGAGCAAGATTTAGCTGGCTTTATCACACCAACTTCACACTAAATTACTCAACAGACACCCAAGTCTAAGAGCTAACAGAGGCCTTAGAACAGAGAATATCGGAGTTGGGAGAGGTTAAAGAATATCAGAGCTTTGGGGGATCTTAGACTAGATAAGGGAGATCTTAGATCTGGGAAAGAGCTTAGAATAGAGAATGTCAGAATTAGGACAGTCCTTAGAACATGAAACATCAGTGCTGGGAAAGGTTTTGGAAGACATAATACCAGAGCTGGAAGGGACCTTAAGTATCTATCCCAATACCTTCATTTTATTGATGAGGAAACTGAGGCTCAAAGAGTGAATGGTATGGATGTAGCTCAGGTGGCCTGAATCCCAGTCCTATTTCAAATATCGCATGGCCACCCAGAGGCTTATAGGCAAGAAGGGAGGTCAGACTATGGAAGACATTTCCAAGACAGTATTCTAATTTCAAAGGCCTAGCCTGATAATGATGAACATTAGCCTCACAAATGATAATAAAAATAATTAATTAAATTAGACAAAGATTTATTAAGTTCCCTTCCATGAATCCAGGATTTGAAGTCAGGGAACCTGGATATGAATCTCACCTCTTATGCTACTATCTGTATGACCTTAGGCAAGTCACTTCCAATCTCTGGGCCTCAGTTTCCTCATCTGTAAAATTAGGGGGTTGGGGTAGCTTGTGCCAGTGACCTTGTGTGCCTTGTACTATGCTAGGTTGGAACAAGGGCAAAACCGGAAATAACCTCAAAGTGCTACCTTTCTGCGGCAGTGACACGGCATGTACCCAGATGAGCCAATGCAGAGTCACTTGACAGTGGAAAGAGCATTAGTAATTGAGTCACAGAATGTCAACTGGGGTAGCTAAGGGGAACCATAGTGCAGAGTGCCAGGGTAGAATCAGGAAGACTTCTCTCCATGAATTCAAATCTGATCTCAGACACTTCCTAGCTATGCAACCCTGGGCAAGTCGCTTCACCCTGTTTGCTTTAATTTCCTCATCTGTGAAATAAGCTGGAGAAGGAAATGGCAAAACACTCCAGTATCTTTGCCAAGAGAACCCCAAATGGGTCCGGTGAAGAGTTGAATGTGGCTGAACATCTTCGCAGAGTATCAGGCAGAAGGCACTTCAGTGGTCACCTAGCCTGGCCTGTACCTGAAAAGTAGCCCCGTCTATCATATCCCCAATAGGCCCACATCTGCCGATGGGGAGAACCCCATCACGTCCTCTGGCAGCTCATTACACTTCAGAAAAACATCCTATAACAATGATAAAGACCAGGATCACACTGAGCTGTTTAAATGTGCCTAAGAAATTCCAGCCGTTCCTTACATCCAGGCTTGTCTTCTGTGACCAAGCAAGTCGATTTCTTCCATTTGACAGGCCTTCAAATAACTTAACCTGCCTGGGCCTTAGTTTCTCATCCATAAAATAAAGGGGTTAAACTCATTTGTCCCCAAAATAACCTCAGCCTCTATGTCTAGGATACCATGATCTTAGATCTAAATCCCAGCCTTTTCCTCTCCAGGCTGAACAGCCTCATTTCCTTCTATTAAAGTTCATGTAGCCCAGAGGACCTCCACCTCCACATCTTCTCCTCCCCTTCTTCCTCCTTACTTGATTTAATCATCATAAAAATTCCTATGTGAGGGGCAGCTAGGTGGTGCAGTGAGTAGAGCACTGGCCCTGGAGTCAGGAGGACCTGAGTTCAAATCTGGTCTCAGACACTTGACACATGTACTAGCTGTGTGACCTTGGGAAAGTCACTTAACCCCAATTGCCCTGCCAAAAAACAAACAAAAAAATTCTTACATGGAAAGTAAAGGATTAGTATTGTCCTCATTCTGTAGGTAAGAACAAAGGAACTGAGATGGGACAATAAGCCTGGCCAAGGACGCATGGCTGGTAAGACCAAAACACAGAACCCCACCACCACCACCACTCAGTATAGTCTTTCTGGTGACAGTCAGAAGAACCAACTATATCATTCAGAGTTTGTTCATTTTTCCACTGTTTTCTCCTCTCCTGTCATCTCTAGGACTTTGGGTTCTGCTTCACATGGGCGTGCACACACAATGCAAATTCAAACACACACAGAGAGAGAATTTAGAGCTAAGCTAGACTCCTTAGCACCCTTTAAAATGCACTGGGAGCTGAATAAAATTGGGCCAGTGTTTTCTGAGGGTGCTATGGACTATGTACCAGCTGTTCCATCAGTCTAGGTCTCCTGATACTTTTGTCTAAGGCTCTTATTCTTCAAACACCTGGTAGGAGCTTCCCCAGTGCAGGCTGGGTCCCAGCCATGGCTCCTGCTCTCTCTAATTGGGACCATGGCTGCCTTCTGCCTGGGCATGACCTTGAACGTGGGAGTCTGCCAGGAGAGTCTGCCAGGAGCAGAGCCCAGCTATGCTGCTCTTCCCACTCTACCAGGCACACTTAGAGCCCAGATAAAGGAATAGGACTCAGGCTTCTTCCAAACTTTCTCAGAGAGCCTCTCACTTGGTTTTGGGTACAACCTTATATTGGATATTGACTGCAGACACAACTTTGAAGGAGAATTTGTGGCAGGTCAGGGAGAACATTTATTTATCATTCATTCAGAAAGCCTTCTTTGTGTGATATTCTATCACTGCAATGGACTCACCATCTCCCATCCACACTACTACAGTAACTGCTGGTAGGTGCACCTGACTCAGACCTCTCCCCACTCCTGCCCATCCTCCACTCAGGCACCAAAGTGATTTTGCTAAAGCCCTCTTCTGATCCAGATTCACTGGCCTTGCTGTTCCTCAAACATAAAAACATCTCCCACCTCTGTGAATTTGTACTGGCTGTCCTCCTTAGGTGTCTTCCTTCCTCATCTCTGACTCCTAGAACTTCCCTACAAAGATGGCTCCCAGATTAACACAGCAATCAATCAACTAACAAAAATGTACTAAGTGCTAAGCCCTATGCTAGGCACTGGGGATAAAAAGACAATAGGCAAACTGTCCTTGTTATGTTCTATCATGGGGGGATAGAATATATATGGAATGCAATATGGAAATGTTTATACATATACATTTTATAAATATATACATATAAATATAAACATATAAAGATAAATATATTCATATATACATATACATTTTATAAATAAAGGCAGTGAGGCCAGAAAGGTGGTCTTGGAGCCAGGAAGACCCGAGTTCAGGTCTCTGACACACTCTGGCTATGTGCTGCTGGGCAAATCACTTACCCTCTCAATGCTGTTGGCAACTCTAAAACTAGATGTTCAAGAGAAGGTACTGACCTATACTGACTCAAAGAGTTTTCTCAGAACAGAGTTTCTTCACCAATGCAGTTGCAGGCCCTGATGCCTAGCCCTAGGTGCCAAAAAAAATACAAAGCAGGGTCGGGGAATGCAAACAGCTTCAGGTTCTCAGGGTCAATCTTCTGTAGAATGAGCTGCCAGAGGGGCAGCTAGGTGGTGCAGTGAGTAAAGCACCAGCCCTGGAGTCAGGAGGACCTGAGTTCAAATCCAGCCTCAGACATTTGACACATGTACTAGCTGTGTGACCTTGGACAAGTCACTTAACCCCAATTGCCCTGCCAAAACAAATAAAAAATTTAAAAGTTAAAAAAATATAAAAAAGAATGAGATGCCAGAGCTGAGCCTGAAGGAAAGAGGAGAACTAGGATTTCCAAGAGGCAGAGGTGAAGAGGGCAAGCATTCCAGGTATAAGGGACAGCCACTGGATAGGAACAGAGATGAGAGACAGTCCAGAGTGGGTGAAGAGCTCTAAGGAGGCCAGTGGGCCTGGATTCGAGAGTCCTCCAAGGGGAGGAAGGGGGAATAATTCAGTACAGGTAGGTTGGAACCAGGTTCTAAAGGGCTTTGAATTCCAAACAGAGGAGTTGGCATTTGATCCAATACAGTGCAAGAGGGAGTCCCTAAGGGGAGTGCCATGGGCCTACCTGAGCTTTAGGAATTATCACTTATGCATTGGAGAGATTGGTTTGGAGAGGGGAGAGACTGGATGCAGGGACAACAAGGAGGAAGTTATTTCAATAGTCCAGGAATGAAGTCATGAGGGCCTGAATTAGGGTGGCCATCAGGGAGTGGAAAGAAAGGGGCAGATGGAAGAGATGCTGTAGGGACAGACATGATAAGACTTAGCCATAGATTGCATGAGGGGGAGGTTGAGGGAGGAAGAGGAGTCTAGGACTGCACTGAGGTTTTGAATCTAGAGGACTGGAAGGATGGTGGTCCTCTCAGTGATAGGGATGCTCTGAAGAGGGGAGGATTGGGGAGGAAATACGGCGGGTTCTGTTTGGGACACATTGAGAGCAAAATGCCTCAGGGGCATAGGAGAATGGTACTACAGGGATTATTATCTCCACTTCACAGATGAAGCTTGAGAGTGTTTGTGCCTTGTTGGTGATCATACTCAGTGTCAGATGCAAGATAAGAACCCACAGCTTCAAATCCCAGATTCTACTTCCAGAACGCTAACAGTCAAGCCATGCTGCCTAAAAGGAGAAAGTGACCAAAGGTGGAAGGAAAAGGTGCCCTGACAGATTCCAGAGCCCGTGACAGGGTCCCAGGAGACAGCAGGATTCAATGGGGCCGGTTTGCAAAGGCAGGTAGGCCATTTGACAGAAGCTTTAATTTGGAAGTGCACAATGAACCATGTGATTGTTCCATATTTATTCCCTGATTAGCATATAATCATTTTCAACACATTGTAATTATGCATGATATTACCATGTTAGCAAGAATCCAGCATGGTAAGCATTCACATTGTTGGTGGGACCTCTTTAGAGGGTGATGTAAACAGGGCAGGAAGAGAGCCCAGGAACAGGTAAAAGTAGACGGGCTGGGGAGGACAGGGAGAGTGTCCCAGCTTCCTTTGGGTTTCACAGAAACACAGCATTAGGCATTGGGCAGCTGGGAGAGACCTTGTAGGATATCCCAACTAGCCCCAAATGAGCTGTAATCTTCTCAGTAGAGAGTAACTAACTGGAATGGACTTTGTGCTACCATTTTTGCATTACTTTTTATCTCCAGTACTGAATCCATTGCTTGCACATAGTCATTAATAAATGCTACTTGACTGACTGGTTGACATTTACCACCACCACAACTACAAGCTATCTCCTCCTCTCTGGTTCATGATTTCTGGAAAAGGCTCAGAAGCAAGGCTGACTCAGCAACCTATGTTCCCAGCCTTAACATCCTTATATGAGAGAGGCTTCAAACTCAGGTTTTCTTAATTCCAAGTCCAGTGTTCTATCCACTGTGCTATGGAACTGCCTGCCCCTATCACTCATTTGTGGGAGGTGGTAAAAGTCTTTGTGCCATGCCAGGGAAGGATGGGGGCATCTATCTCAAGAAACTCTCCTTTCCCCAGTCCCTCTGGATGGCTCACCTAACTCTAATCCCTTGGCTAAGCCAGCATTAGCACCTCACACAGTGCTGGGCATCAGGGTAGCCTCATCCCTACTCAGCTCCCCTACCAAACCCTTAAAATACAAGTCAGGTCAATGGTTCCTGAAAAGCCAAAGATGTCTAAACAGATGTTTATGGAGATGCCATGAATAGAATCACAGCAAAGAAATGGACCATTTGGCCACAACCTTTCTTATTCTCAGAAAACAGTTCATGTTTAATAATGCACACGTTTAACAATTCTCTCCTGTGCATAAAGTGGCATCTTTCTAACAAGCTAAGGAAGAACCTGGTGGGGAGGAAATAACATTTTTTTTAATTCAGAACAATTTTTCAGGCCTTAGATAGGGGGGAAAATACATCTAAAGAATGCCATTCTAATTAAAATTCTTTCTTACAGCCCAGGATTAAAATAAGGCAATTATTTCAGGTTTACATATATTCTTAGAAAATTGTCAGGCCCCAAACACTGCTGGGGGCTTGCAATCCTCCCCCTAGCTTTGCTCTCCAGTATTTCCTCATTGGTCCTCACCCCCTCATCCCAACTCCTCCTCCCCATCAAAAAGGGCCAAGAAGCACAGATGGGGAGAACAGCACAGCCACCACCAAGAAAACCTTTTTCTTCAAACTGGCACACAAACAGAGATGAAAGGCTGCATCTTCTCCTCCCCTATCTCTGTCTTTTTTGGTCTCTCTCCCTCTATCTCCATTTCTCTCTTCCTCTCCATATCTTTGCCTCTGTTTCTGTCTCTCTCTCTGTCTCTGTCTGCCTGGCTGACTTTCTTGCCCTCCTCTCTTCCTTTTCACTCTCCATCTCTGTCTGTCTCTCCCTCTACATTTGCCCCTTGCCTCCTGCAACACAGCAACCACTCTCAAATCACACATGGACCATATTCTACTGGTTGGTCTCCCTACCCCAAGTCTCTCCCCACTTCAGTCTATCCTTCACTCAGCTGCCAAAAAATTCAGGCATGTCTGACCATCTGTTACTCAATAAACTCCAATGGTTCCCCCTATTACTTCCAGGATCAAATAGAAAATCCTCTGTTCAGCTTTCAAAGCCCTTCCTATACTGGCCCCTTCCTACCTTTCTAGTATTTTTACACCTACTTCCTTTCACATTTCACTGATCCAGTAGCTTCCTGGACACTGGCTTCCTTATTGTTCCCAGCACAAGACATTCATCTCCCAACTCCAAAAATTTTCACCAGCCACCTCCCACCCCCCATGCCTGCATCCTCATACCTACCTCTGTGCCTGGCTTCCTTCAAGTTTCAGCTAACTCCCCACCTTCTGCAAGATGCCCTTCCTAATCCACCTTAATTCTAGGGTCTTCCCTTGGAGACTAACCCAATTTATCCTGCATGTATCTTACATAGATCTCTCTAATAGATCGGTGTTGGTTGTTTGCATGCTATCTCCCCCATCAGACTATGATGTCCTTGAGAGGAGGGAAATGTTTTTCTGTTTCTTTGTATCCCCAAAGTTTAGCTCAAGATCTGGCACATAGTAGGTGTTTAATAAATTTAGAAGTTAACAATGTCTCTTTCTCTTTTCTCCCATCCACTTTCTTCCCCTTCCTTTTTCCCTTCCCTTCCCTCTTCTCTTCCCCCTTCTCCTCTCCTCTTGTCTTCTCCTCTCCTCTCTTGTCTTCTCTCTTCTCCTCTCTTCTCTCTTCCACTCTCCTGTAAGGCTTCCTAAGCCTCTAAATGCTTTCTGCACTGACCATAACAAAGAAATCCTCAGGGTAGTAGACATTCTAGAATCTACAATACGTATCCCTTCCATCAGTTCTAGAATGTAGAATATACATCCCTTCCATCATCTCCACAGGGTTAATACTCTGTGGCCCCAGACCAGCCAACAAGGAATTCTGGAGTCTTGATACCGTAGGGTTGAAAGGGACCTCAGAAGTTACAAGCTCTTCAGGAACTCTCTTTACAGTTAGCAGAGATGATGGTGACCAAGTAAACTAGGCTCACTCTAGCAAGCCCTTGATGACCCTCAGCACTTTACCAAATAAAGAACTTTGGAGGCAGCAACATGGACACAGAATGACAGAATGGAACCCTAGAAATCATCAGATTCAAGCCTCCTCATCTTCCAGTAGAGGAAACATTGGCCCACATAGGGGAAGTCGTGTGTTCCATGTCATCCCACAAATCATTGACAAAGAATAGTAAAACAGCAAAGCTCAAAATGACCTCAGATGTCAATTTTCCACAATTATCCCTCAGGAGAATAGACTACCACCAAAGGCACTCTGGTTTCCATTGAATTCCCTACAGTGATGGGAGGGCTCACTACTTCACTAGGTAAGCCAGGCCATTGTGGTACAATCATCATTGTTAACAATATTTGCTTAGTTTGACTTAAAATCTGCCTGTACAGCTCCTTTCCATCTCATCTAGTTCTTCCCTTAGTCTAAAGCAAGATTCATCAAATTCCCCTTCTTCAGACATTTGAAGCCATCTATCACACCTTCACACTTTCCTTTCCCAGCCTAAACAATCCCAGGTCCTTCAAGCAATGCTTGTCTGGCAGGCATAGCAGCCTTCCTGGTCTTCATGGTATCCTAGTGACAGCCTCACAGGCTAAGAGGCTATAATTCTGAACTGAATTCTTTTGGGTATTGAAAGCATACTCCCCAGGTAGGTAGGAAGCCAGGGTTCTCATCTGAGCTAGAGGAGAGAGAGGGTTGGATGTGAGCTGGTGTCTGTCCTCAAGGAACTCACAGTTTGGGAGGGAGGGATGGGACATCATCCTAGAGGCCACTATACATAATACAACATGAAAGTGTTTGGGGAAAGTGTAAGCAGTGTTCTTAATGAGGATCAGGTGGCAGCCATGAGAGCTGGGAGAGGGAACAGGTGTGACAGCTGCCACAGAAGCAAAATATATGACACTTTCTAATAGAAGAGGCAGGAGGCCGTAATGATATGAAGAGATAGTTCAGCTCAGTAGAATGAAGAGCTCCTGAGCAATGGCAGCTGTCCAGAGGTAGCGAGGGCTGCCCCCAGAAGTACTGAGTGCCCCATCACTGCAGATCTTCAAGCTGAGAATGCAACAGTGCAGACGTTTTTAACATGGACCCTTGGGATAGATTTCAGTTGGTTCATGAAGTTGGATGGGAAAAATATGTCTTTACTGCTGTATCATCAGTCTCCCCCATAAGCATATATATTTTATCTCATTGATTTAACATAAATTTTCTGATCAGGGTTTCACAGGCTTTACCCGACTGACTGCCCAAGGGGTTAATGACACCCACACACAGAGGTTAAGAATTACTGTCATGGTAGAATACTGCAGGGGGGATTCTTGTCTAGGTATTGTCTGGGCCAGATGTCCCATGTGGTCCCTTCCAATATGGGCTCTGTGATGCAACCTGCAGAGACTTCTGGAGTGAAGGTCCAATGGCAGGCAGTGAGCAGGGCCTTAATACCTATACCACCAACTCCTGCCGAGAGAGTACCCTTGGGAGGTGGGAACTGGCTTCTATGGCCAGGCCACAGGACCCGCTCTGCACTGCTGCCCTGAACCTGCTTGTCATCTATGGCTTCCCTGGATGGTGATGCTTTGGGCTTTGACAGGCTCTTTCTTCAAAGTGCTTCAGATTTAACGTCTCATCTATCTTCCCAGCAACCCCCCAAATTCAGGTCCTTATCCCAAATAACAGCATTTTCAGAGCCAGCCCTGGGACTTTGGCCAGTCCTTCCAGAGGCGTCACTCACCTCCCTGCATCAAAAGCCTGCAGGTGGGTCACCCTTGGAGATCAGCAAAATGATGCAGTCTTGGGCTGTATTCAGGAATGAGGAGGCCATTGTGCAGGCCTTAGTTAGACTATCTGCAGCAATGGGTCCATGTCTAAGGGCCCCATTTTAGGAAAGGCATTGACAATGAATAAGCAAGAAGCTATTAAATGCCTTCTTCATGTGGGGTGCTGTACTGAGTGTTTGGAATACAAAAGAGACACCATCCCAGACTTCCAGGACCTTACTCACATTTGAGCTTAGGGGAAGATGACATCCCACTCTGACACTCAAGCCCAGCTTAAACTCTCTGGCCATAATTTCTGAGGAAACTGGGAAGAGTTCTGTGAGCCAATGCACAGTGAAGCAAGCCGAACCAGAACAACTGACACTCCAGCATTCTAGAGAAAACACAGCTTTGCGAGACCTGAGAACTTCAACCATGCATGCAGAAGACGGTTCCTACAGCATCTCACCAACTCCTGCCAGAGCAGTGATGGACATCAAAGTCACAAGGTGACCACATTGGTGGTCAAGGCTCATGTAGGAATTTGTTTTGCCAGACTACATGTGCTTGCTAAAATGAAATTCTTTATCTTGTTGCCGTGGTTGTTCAGTTGGAGGTATAGGAGGGAACAATAATAAAGCCTTATAAAATAAACAGTTTTTAAAACAATCTGTCTGGCCCTCTGTTTCCTCCTCTATGTATTAAGGGGATTCGATTAGATGGACCCTGAGGTCCCCTCCAGCTCCCCCTTGATGATCCTGCCTCTTGATTTCGATGTGCGTCAGTTTCCTCATCCATAAAGGGAGGAGTGATGGGCTAAATGGCCCCTTCCAGCACTGACCTGGAGACAATGGATAACATGTCCCTTCCACATCACACTGATGTAACTGGTAGAGCCAGGATTGCATCCAAGTCCAAAGACTTCCAAATCAATCCATTTACCCCTCATGGTGCCATACATACGCTATTGCTGTCAGAGTGGTGACCTCAAAGCCAGGATTCCAGGAAGGATGTTGCAGCCAGAACCCTTGGAGAACCCAAAGTGCCTAGGACCCCGAGGTGGGGTTTGCACTTGGAACTTAGAACTATACTCCATAGGAACTGAGTTATTTGAGTTATGCTGTTTGTATACTTGTCCTTATACCTTTGAAGTATATATTCCTTACTTTTAAAAAAGTATATTCAAAATGAATTCAAGGTAATGGGGGAGATAAACTAAGGAGCACCAAAAGATGGGAAGCCAAGGGATGCAGGGCCATGCGAAGGAGTGAATCCGTGAATTGAATCAATGGGAAAGCATTTATTATGGGTAATGTACTGGGGGTCCAAATACAAAGAGCAAAGACATTTCCTGCCACCAAGGAGCCTCTGTTCCAATGGGGAAATTCACACACAAAAGGGTGTTGTGGCAGGGCGGGGTGTCTCTTTGGTATGAAACATTACTAAGATTGAGGTCGTTGAAGAGAAGGAGATGGGGGTAGGGTAGGGAGGACGCAGAACAGAAACAGAAGTCAGGAAGCGAAGGGCATTGAGACTGCATCATGTGACCGGTGGATAAAGAAACTAGTTGGGGTGGGGGAGGAGAGTTTAGCCTGAAGAAAATGAGCCTCAGTAGGAACAAGTTTTCTTGGCCCCTGATTTAAGGTGAAATTTTCCATATGACTTGCAGTAAGTTGAACATATCCAAATGGTAGAGTTAAGTACACTTCAATCATGGTCAAGTAGATACCTAAGGGAACTTATCCACTTATTCTGTTAAAGCATTTAGACATAAGTAGATGTGTATTTATTGTGATTAAAGCCTGAACACCGAAATCCAGCAGGGGAAAAAAGGGAGGAAGAAGGGGGAAGGAGGAAGAAAGAGGAAGAAAGACAAAGGCTAAGGAGGAATTGGTGGTGAAAATAATGAACACAGAGATGTTGGTACCATTTTTTTCAATTCCGTTTAATAATTAATTCTATAATTACATATATACAATTAACATATAATTAATTTATTTAATAATTATTGCATTGCAAACAATATCTTACCAAAAGGTTACAAACTCTGTTCTTAACAATAAGTGAGTAAGGAGCAAGAGGAGAGAAACTGGGGCTGCCGGAGGTTATGTGATTGAGGCAGTCAGTGAAGGAGGGAGGGTTCAAACCTAGCCCTTCTTACTCTACTCAAGTGCATCTCTCTATAATACCACAGAGTTGCACAAATTTGTGAATCAAGATGTATTTGCCCAGATTACTGATGTAAGCAAATGAAAGGAATGAGTGAGCCTCATTCCCTGCTGTGAAATTCAAGCATACTTATGGAAAATCCAACACTCCTGAGCTCTGCTGACTTTCCTGAAGGAAAATCCCCTTATTTAAAGTAAACAATTGATTAGCCTTGAAAAATCGAAAAGTAAGCAGGAGCCTAATGTGTGAAATGTAAACCTCTTCCCTGCTGCAGACATTAGCAGTCGATCTGCCTTGAGCTATGACAACCACACTTGCTCACACCTATACGTATTTATAATTCAACAGTTGAGCTCGTCTCTAAACAAATGTGTTCATTCATGGCTTTCCTGTACCTGGTGTTTCTGCAAATGTAAGCTGCTACTAGAGGGCCATCTTGGAAGCTCACTGCAGTGGGTAGAAATGATGTTGGGATTTTCCTGTTGACAAGACAAATGCCAAACAGCTTAGGTCAGAAGAGCACTCAGCTGCAGAACTGAGGGGGCCATAGAAGGCTTCTCCATCCTAGGCAGGAGTTCTGTCTACCCAGGAACTGCTGTCCTCTTACCCCAGCCTCGTAACTGAATGGAAGATGCATCAGTGATGTAATCTAACTTGTCTGACTTGTGCACTTTTCAATTCCCAAGTACTGAGGGCTGGGGAAGTGGGGCATGGCATAGAGGAAGCAGGCTTATGGTAGATAGGACTGGTGTGGGAATATAGGAATTTTCTTGTGTGCACTCTCTCTCTTCTCTCTCTCTGTCTCTGCCTCTGTCTCTGTCTCTGTCTCTGTCTCTCCACTCTCTCTCTCTCTCTCTCTCTCTCTCTCTCTCTCTCTCTCTCCTCTCTCTCTGTCTCTGTCTCTGTCTCTGTCTCTCTCTGTCTCTCTTTCACTCTCTCTCTCTCTCTGTCTCTCTCTCTCTGTCTCTCTCTGTCTCTCTCTCTCTCTCTCTCTCTCTGTCTCTCTCTCTCTCTCTGTGTATATATATATATATATATATATATATATATATATATATATATATATATATATATATATATATATATATATATATATATATCACACCACCAAGCTTTGCCATCATTCTGGTTGTAATCAAAGTGGCTGTGAACATACTTTGGATACCTGACAGAAGGAGAGCATCCTCAAGTAGTCCCCATCTCTAGTTTCTGGGCTCAGAACCAACTCAACATTCCTAAAGAAGAAAAGACTTGATGGTGATAGACTGCCTTGTGGAAGAGAGGTTGGCTTATTAAACTTGACCCCAAGAACCAAAAATGAGGATGGGAAGGTGAGATACACATACCTATCCATCTCTCAGTCTTATTTCCACTAGCCATTTTTCTGTACACTAGACATAAACTGAAATGATTAGCTCCCTCCCTTCCACATACTCCAGGTGCTATCTTGCTTTTCTCCTTTGCATTATTTGCTTCGCTCACGTTGGGAGATAAATCCTGTGACTGAAGTGTCTCCACCTCCTCTATTCTTCAAAGTTCCCCTCAAATGCCACCTCTTCCATGATGGCTTGCCTTATCCCCTCAAATGATAATGACCCACCCTCACCAGACTTCAAACATCACTGTGTCCACATCTCTCAGATCCATTTGACAAGAGGACACAGGGCTCCTTCAACAGATAGCCTGATCATTAAGAAGATTCCTGGGATCCTAGACCTGGAGCTAGAAGGGACTACACTTTGGTTTTTACAAAATTGTTTTCACAAATGCAGCCAAAGGGATATGTGGCTACATAGCAGTTCTTGAAAAAAAAGCCCTGGATTATTGTATTAATATGATCCAAGACCAAAAGACACATGATGAAAGGTAATACCCACCTCTAGAGAAAAACTAGTGGCATCTGAATACCGATTGAAGCAGAGTTTCTTTCACTTTATTTTTCTTGGGGGTTTTTTGGTCTGTTTGCTTTTGCAGCATAACTAATATGGAAATGTTTTGCATGACTGAATATATATATTCTATATCAAATTGCCTGCCTTCTAAAGGAGGGGGAAGGGAGGGAAAGAGAGAGTTTGGAGCTCAAAAATTTTTTAAAAAGAATATTTAAAAATTGTTTTAAATGTAATTTGAAAAAATTTAAATTGCAGAAAGAATGAAAGGAAGGAAGGAAGGAAGGAAGGAAGAAGAAAGAAAGAAAGAAAGAAAGAAAGAAAGAAAGAAAGAAGTGCCTGGGACTATTAGTGGACTGCAAATTAAACATGGGGAGCATAATATGGTCCACGAGAAGGGCCATATTTATGAGAGGTACAAAATAAAAGTCCTGCTGTATCTGCCCTTGTCAGGTCACATTTGGAGTTTTGGGT
The DNA here is from genome assembly GCF_011100635.1 of Trichosurus vulpecula. NCBI lineage: Eukaryota > Metazoa > Chordata > Mammalia > Diprotodontia > Phalangeridae > Trichosurus > Trichosurus vulpecula. The sequence continues at coordinate 304,848,226 of NC_050577.1, read as the reverse complement.
TCAATTGAAAATATCACATTTTCAGAATATCATTAAAGAGACAGCTATAGGGTGCCATATATAGAGTGCGGGGGCTTGAGACAAAGTTCAAATCAAAACATATGTCCCAGGGTTGAAAGTAAGGAAACAAAAACTTATGAAGTGCCTACTATGTGCCAGGCACCGCACTGCTTGTGAGGATCATTCAGTCCTCACAACAACCCTGCAATATAGATGCTAATATTAGTTCCATTTTATAAATGATGTAAATGAGGCAGACATCACCGAAGTGAATTTCTTAAACTCACACAGGTATTAAGTGTCTGAGACTAGATTTGAACTCAGGCCTTCTTGATTCCAGGCACAGCTTTCTATTCTCTGTACTGTCTAGCTGTCACTGCATCCCACGAGGACTTTATTGCTCTGTAAGAGATAAATGGAAATAAAAAAAAGTGGATGGAAGCATGCTTGGGGTGGATGTGGTGATGTTCACAGACACCTGAGAGAAGGAAGGACGACCACCCTCTTCTCTTGCTCCTTGACAAGGCACTTGGTTAGGAAAGAACAAAATTGTTCATTGGAAGCTGAAGCCCAAGAATTTTGAAAAAAATAGGTAGTGTCTCGCTATTCTAAACGAATTCAAGTCATCAGTCTTTTATGAAGACATAGAAATAGGTGAAGCTATCACCTGGTGTGAGGAGAGCTCTCTCTGCATTTCTATCCCTCTCTATGCCACAAAATAAGCCCATTCTGTCTATAACCTAGTCCCCTGGGGAAGGGAGAAACGAATAGAATAGTTCTCATTATTAAAGGCCCTTCCCCCATTGTCTAGCCACTCCTTGGAATGTTAGCACCTTGAGATGCTGGCTACATACTATTATGTTTGTCGTTGGACATCTGTCACTGGTGAGTTAGACCCCCTCCTTTGGGCTGGATCTGCTGAGGCCATCACTCAGGTCTCTTCATATAAGTTTCCTGATAAAATTCCAACGGTCCCCCATCCACCCACAACCATTGCAACAGATAATACAGCAGAGTTCCATTCAATAACATTGGCTAAAGTCCTCTGTGTACAGAGCAGTGTGCTGGAAGAAACAAGAAGAATCCCTGGACTCTGCAGGCATAAAGTCTTGTAGGGAATTATAGCGCTGACACAAAGAACTCTAACGGAAAGTAGGGTACAAAGGTACAAAAAAGGACACAAATAAGTTGTGTCCATTTTTCCTCCACAATATCTCTCACATCGGCTTCATCCTCTCTGTTCTCATGAGGCTCTAAGTCTTAAAAAGAGAACATTAATCATTATTATTACATGGGATAGTGCGAAGAGAAAGTGATTCATAGCCAGGTTGGAATCATGGCCCTATGTGCTCCCTAGGTGACCCAGCATGAATCACTGGTCCTCCCTGGGCCTCTGTTTCTTCATCTGTACAATGATAGGTTTAGACTAGATGGCTTCTAAGATCCTCAATTTCTAGATCTATGCCCCTATGTTTATTAGTGATATAACTAAATCTGAGTATATATGAGGCTGTATTTTTGCAAGTGTCTGTAGGTGCAAGTGGTGGAAACGAAAGTGCCAGCTCCCACCAAATTCTTGTTGAAATCTGCTGGAAGAGAGAGTATGATTTCTGTCCATTTTGTGACTTATCACCATGGTATCGGGGGCTCCAGAGAGAAGACTTGATGAGCGCAGGAAGCTTTGCTACAGCTCCTAAGACAAAAACAACAAGGAAGCTAGGATGGGAAATGCTTGAGAAGATCAGTTAAAGATTGAGAAGGGAGGAGAGAGAAGCCACGAAAAGAGAAATACACACGGCTTTGCCATTGATCTGGCTCATGAGGATGGGGTGCTTGGGTGCCCGCGCCTGAACCCCAATTCCAAAATCACATGTCTCTCTATAGTTGGTCAGACTCGAGGAGGCATGTTCAGGGTCTTGCACAGTCATCAAATATGACCTTATGAGGCAGCACTACAGACAATGGATGTAAGCTCCTCCCAGCGCTTCACACAGTGCCAGGCACAGAGGACATGCTTACCAACTGGTTATTGAATTGAATTAAATTGGCATCCTTGAGAAGTAGTGAGTTCCCTGTCACAGAAGGTCTTTAAGCAGAAATTGTCAGGGAAGTTGCACAAAGAAATTGAACTATATGACTATTTAGCTTACGTTTGAGCCTGAGATTCTATAATTCTCTGGGCTTTTAATCTCCAGACTTCCTTATGACTTTCACAACAAAACCCAGAAATCTCTATTTTTAAAATCCTAATTGGTGATGCCTTCTGACTGCAAACACGCACCTACTGCTTTGCTACAGCTCCCAAACGGCAGAGCCGTCTGAAGCTCAGCAGCATACTGTGAGCTTTCCAATTACTGTTTTGGCTTTTTTTTTACTTTCATGAAGTCAGGTTTTTAAAAGCAAAAAGGATATTAGAAGTCACCATGGTCAATTCTCAATAAAAGTCAATGTCTTTAGTTTTATCCATTTCCAATTTCTCAAAGTCAACGGCTTGTTTAAATAGGTCAGGTCAGAGCAAATGCAGGCATCTTTTCTCATCTCAGTTCCTTGAGGTATTCTGGCCACACTTAGCCCTTTCCCCCTGAAGGACAAAGACGTCCACAGACAGAAACAACAAGAGTGCCTGAAGAATACTAAGGCATGATGACTGAGCATCAAAGAAATTATTCCAGGTCCTGTTTTCATGAGCTAACTTTTGGCTTCTATAGTCAGGGTGTCTGGAGTCTTGCCTACTTGAGACTGCCAAATTTGTAGAGGGCTCCAGCTCCTTTGTTTACTCCTGAGGGCAGAAGAGTGTAAGATAGAATATTCAACATCCACTTAGGTTAGTCTGAAGTCCCAGAAGCTGATAGGACCTCACATGTCCCAAATCAGGACCAAAGAGTCCTGAGCTGCTATGTCCCAGACTGTCACAAGACCTTGCTTTATCCTTTGTTTTGATATTAATAAAGTATAACTAAACAAATTTCTTGCGTGTTGGGCTTTACTATCCATACAAGAAAAAAAGTCCCAATAGATAAAGAACACCTAGTAATTCTAGACCTTGGCCTACACTTGGATGGATAGCCCATAGAGCTCATCCATCAAATAGAAATACCTAACAGATGCTATAAATGGACACTGAGTTGGATCCCAAAAGGACCAGGAAGAGGAGAGCAGACTGCATTGCCCTTGGGAAATTGCAAGGTTCTTTGATCGACCCCAAACATCTTCCTGGTACAAAGAATGGATTTTTCTAAGCTGCTCCTCTTCTGTTGCTGTTCTGTGTTTCTGAGTCAAATCACATTAAAATCACCAAAGGATGGAAAGTGGTCATCACTCTCAGGCCAATGGAAAGGTATATGGTGGGCATAAGTAGGTTGCAGCATATCACAAACAGGAAGTAGCACCTATCAATCAATATGTATTAAGTGCCTACTATGTGCCACGGAGTGTGCTAAAGGCTGAGGACACAAAAGGATGCAAAAGACAGTCCTTGCCCTCTAGTGCCTTACAATCTAATGAGAGGGGCACTTATAATCTAATAAAGGAAAAGCACAATAAAAATTATCATGAGAACTAAATAAGCGAAAACAGAAGTGGGCTAGTCCAAGTAAGGGATGCCTAACAGATGCAGGAAGAAAGCGTGAAAGACCTCCAGCCATCCCTTTGGGTGGGTCCCCTGTGGCAGCCATTATGGAAGACATGGACAAGAGTCACAAGGGACAGGGAGGCATGGATGGTTGCTATCTGCTTCAGTGGAGAGAATACCCACATCAGTGAAGTTACAAATCCATTGAAACTTGAGAGTATCTGAGTAAGTTTCTTCTTCCTTAATCCGGAATGAAATCCTGAATTTTATTTTAAAAATTTGGTGTTAATTTTGATTTTTTTCTCTGACTACACAGTCTGATTCTGAGGTAATTTTAAGTCATCTATAAGCAATTATCTTCTTTTGTTTTTTTATCCTAAATCATGTTTCCCAACCTTTTTAATTGCCTTCTTTTGGACCAACATACACACTAAAACAATAAAGGATATGTTGACTTGGGATCTTGACTGGTTCTTCGAGAATTTCTTTAATTCTTCTTTTTTGTGGAAGGTGTTTCCATAAACAGTCCCTTGCATGTTGTTCCTCATGGTGGTAATGAGATGGACTGTAAGTTAAGGTGGCAAGTCCCTTGGAATGGTATGTTTTGCTATCCATATACACGGGTTAAAAATGACCTTGACAATTGAACTCCTTCACATCTCAGAGGTGAAGCTCTGAGCTTGCTTCCAATTCACTGGCATGTCTTGGCATTTCCAGGTTTCATGTATCTCGAGAAGGTCCACAGAGAAGTGGTCCAGCCCCTCCAGGTCCTCCCTCTCCCCCTAGTAAGGTTCTTGTGGCTCTGTCCTGCCTCCAAGATCGTCTACCTATGACTCCTTCTGATTCTATGTTCAACAGAAACCTTGGCAAGAAGAACTTCATTCAGATTCTGAGGTATTAAGTGAGAAAAATAAAAAGGCAACTTTCTGGTGGTGACACTCCTGTCAACAGAGTGCATGCTTGCACTAGGAGGTGATGACAAGAATGAAAAAATAATTAAAGAATGAAATACATAAAACATCAAGGGATGAGTTAAGATGGAAATTGTGCCCTGCTAGAAAGTTCATGGGAAAATGAGGCCACCAGCTTTGCACAGCTTGGGAATAGAGTGACAAATCTATTATCTGTTCACTTGTTGGAAGAAGAGCTCTGGAGAGAGAACAGGCATCTGAAGGGATCTCTTGGACAAAAGGTTGAGAAAATGAGATGTTGATTATCTGTTCCATCAGAGAGTCTTTAATAAGTTCCTATTTTAAATACAGTGCTGGAGAGGGGAGAGGAGGCTATCAGATTGAAGCCCTGACTATATGAGCTCATGGTCAAGGAGAAACTGAGAAGGCACAAATCCAGGCAAAAATGAAGGCACAAAATTGCCTTCAAAGATCTTCACAGTCTGGGGAAGAATAGGTATTTGTGCAATGAGCTGTGCATCCTGATGCAAGTCATTTCCTCTTTAGCCTCAGTTTCCTCATTTTCCAAAACAAAAAAAGACATTGGCATAGCTAACTCTAATGTCCTTTATGGCTCTCATCTTCTGTGTCCAATATTCCAAAGTTCTTGCATAAGCTTACATATGGATGAGTTCAAATATGCTGTTCCTGAACCTCCAAATCCCACATGGAGAAGAGATTTTGAATTCCCTAAGGAATATAAACCCCAATCTAGCTTTCTGGCCAGAGAAGGGAGATTTAATGGGCAACACCAATTGGCAAATAATATTATGGGTACTCCTGAATTCTAATTGAGTTCTAATGTTGGGCACCAGTCTTACTGAAGGTAAGATTTCCACTGCAGTACACCCTTTGGATAAGAAAAAGAAAATAGGTTGCCTATTTTCTGAAAAGAGTCCTATTTGCAGACAAAGTAAACCAGGTATGAAGAGAAAGGTTTTGCCTGTTCAGAATCTCCAAAGCATTTGTTATCAGAGGGCAGTTTAAACCACACAATGGCTCTATGAACATTGTAGAAACTGCGTATAGCTCTGCGAGAATGAGGGATTCACCAGGATCAGAGAAGGCTCTTCCAGCAGTATCCTCAAGCTCTGCTTCCTTCTCAGGAGTGGAGATGGTGGGAAACTAGCAGGCTGTTTGTGTGCTTCTGGTTTGGAATTGGTTCATGGGATCCTTTGAATACATTACCTCTTCTGCATTTCTGTAGTCGTTTAAACAAAGGATGTTCCACATTCGATATGGATCCTGTACATTCAATTAACCAATAAAAAAGCAATAAACAATTATTAAGCACATGATACACATCAGGCATCATGCTAGGTGTTTGGAATCTATTACAAAAGTGAAACAGCCCCTGCCCTCAAGGAGCCTACGATCTATTGGGGGAGGGAGTGTCATGTTCCAAAAGGATGTTCCAAAAATCTTAGGTCAGTTTAAAACTTTAATAACTGAAAACAATGGGATACCTTTATTTAAGGTCTGTGCAGAATGTTACCCCTCCTCCAGAGGTGTTGCCATAAAGACCTGGCAACACCTGATATCTAACTAGTGGCACAATACCTTCATGTGTGGAGGGGGAGGAGAGGGAGGAGGAGAAAAAGGAAGAAGAAAAGGAGGAGGAGGAAGAGGAGGAGGAAAAGGAAGAAGAGAAAAAGAAGGAGGAGGAGGAGAAGAAAGAAGAGAAAAAGAAGAACAAGAAGAAGAACAAGAAGAAGAAGATAGACTTGTTTAGCACAGTAAGGTTTGCAAAACACTTTACACATATTATCTCATTTTATCCTTGTAACAACCCTAGGAGTTAGGTGCTGTTATTATTCCCATGAGGAAACTGAGGCAGGCAGGTAAACTGATTTGCCTGGGGCTACACAGTTAGGAAGTGTGTGAAGCTGGATTTTAACTCAGGACTTCCTGACTGTAAGTTCAGTGCTACGGCAACTGAGACATCTAACTGCCTAATGATGGAGATGGAAGAGAAGAAGAATCCAAGCCATGCTCATCCCCCCTAGCTGCTGCTCCTGAAAGTAAACACAAAACAAAAACAGCCCACATGAACTGTTGGAACTGAAATCTTCCCAAAGCACAGATCTGACCATATAACTCCTTCCATTTAACAAACTCTGGTGGCTCCTTAGCATCTACAGAATCAAATAAAACTCCTGTTTGGCTTTTGAAATCCTGGTCTCTCTTACCTTTCCAGTCTTCTTTGATCCTACACCACCCCACCTCATACTCTTCAATCCAGAGACACTGGGCTCCTTGCTATTCTTCATGCAAAACACTCCATCTCTTGACTCCATGAATTTTCATTTGCTGTCCCCCACACCTGGAATTCCTTCCCTTTATTTCCTCCACACTATTGCAGGGGGTGGTAACAAGAGTGAACTAGGATGGAAAACTGAAGAATGCAGCCAGCCACTAAGAGTCTAGGCAACAGTCCATGTTACACTGTCCCCTTCCCTCTCTTGGAGCACTCCCTGGGGAAAACCCTGCTTCCCTTTACTTCTCCCAGCACTTCATTTTCTCATTTCCTCCTTGATCTTTGGGGAAGGGGGCACAACTTTCCCCCTTCCAATTGTAGTCATTGTGGCCTACGAGTAAAAGCTTTTCTTTTAAAAGTTTAGGGATTTCAAGATTGTAGTAAAAGCTTAGCCGCTAACAATTATTTTAGTCCAAGCTGGTGTACCTTGTGTGTAGATCAAGTTTGAGAGAGGGAAAGGTAATGCAAAAGGGAGAGGTTTTTCCTCAGCTCAGGTTGAGAAGCAGACAGAAAGAGAGAGAGAGAGAGAGAGAGAGAGAGAGAGAGAGAGAGAGAGAGACAGAGAGAGACAGAGAGAGACAGAGAGAGAGAGAGAGAGAGAGAGAGACAGAGAGAGAGAGACAGAGACAGAGACAGAGAGAGAGACAGAGAGAGACAGAGAGAGAGACAGAGAGAGACAGAGAGAGACAGAGAGAGGAAGGGGGAGAAAAGTAGAGAGGTAGAGAGGAGAGGGAAGGAAAGGAAAGGAGAGAAGAGGGGAGAATTTCCACAATTTAGTAATCACTGAGCCATTTCAGTCAATCTGTCACCATTCATTTCATTTACTAAGTGTTTATTACATATTGGACACTTTTGTAAGTGCTGAAAAGGATTTTTTCTGAACCCAGAGAGAGAATTAATCAGGAAACAAGCCAGTAGCAATGAGACATAGAAGTTGGAACACTTGCTCGGATAACTGTGCTGTATACAACACCGATCCAACCCCTCACTTGGCTATAGAAATATGCATAAAGTCGATATTTTGATTTTTAGGAGACACTGGCAGCTATTCATGTAGGATGCGGCAGTTAAGCTGAGCCCTGAAGAACATTGAGAATTCTCAGAGGTATATGTGAGGAAGAAGAGGATTCCAGGTGTAGCACACACCCTGTGTCAAGGTTCACTGAGTATCTGAGCAAAAGTTAAAAACCCATTATTCCATCGTCCATTTTGAGAGAAACAGAGAAAAGAGTCATACCTAAGCTTTATTCAGATTTCCCTGGAGTTTCCATGGTCTGGGAAAAGAATCAAATTCAGTCTGCATGAAGCCATAGTCCTTTGGGGAGACACAGTTTGGGTGGAGGGCATGGATCATAAGTTATAGAGGAAAATCAAAGAGATTTTTTTAAAAGATGAATTCCTTTCAGATTATTCTGTAGAATTTGCCATGTGGACACAGGGAGAGCATACAAGCTTGATCTTTGCCTCTCTCTCTCAGCTTTGATCACAAAGCCTGAACAAAGTAGCCCTTTTCATTGAATTTGATATTTTTAAGACAAACATTTATTAATGTTTTGAATATTTTGCTCAAAGTTGGGTCTTCAGAGCCTAACAACGAAAACACACTTTAGGTCAGCAGTTCTGGTGACCACTAGAGTTAGGCTTACAAACATTTTCAAAGAGTCTACAGTGTCAACACTATCTTCTTAATAGTACTAAGATGTTTTCATTTCTAATATGACATACATATTAGAAATGAAAACAGCTTATATACACACACGTGTATGTGTATGTGTGCATACATCTATATAAAACCCACATCAACAGAAGCTCCTCGGAGCCCTCAATAATTTTTCAAACTATAAAGGGGACCAAGGCCAGAGCCTTGGGCTCACTGCTTTAGATCTTTTCATTCTGAATTATTCTATGACAAGAGTTTGCAAGATTAGTTCTCTTATCCCTATTCTCTACAGAGCACAGCAAATCATCGATGTAGATGGATGGGGTGGGGTGATTTCTTTTACTGCTTGGGAAAACTTATTACACTCTTTAAATCTAACCTTATGTGATGAAAGGCTGTCCACACTCTGAATACTGCTTGACCTAAGTAACTCTCTAGGAGTCCTAGAGATGGCTCCAAGGTTATTTCTGATTCCCCCAGGCCCAGCTCCACCTAAAGCATTCTTGTTTCAGGTTGCCACACCCAAGAACTCATGAGAGGTCTACCCAAGCTTCTGTCTGGGGTTCCTTTGTGTTTTGGCTTCATTCAGATTTTTATAGAATGTTTACAGTTACACATACTATCTCAATATACTTTGCTTTCAGGCTGTCAAAATTGTTTAACTGCATATCTGGGGTATGTGGGGTTTCTCTGTAGAAAACTTTCATCAAAATCCTATATAATATAAATTTTTCAGAATCTGAGGAGAGAGAACCACACCTCCTTTCCAGCTTACTGTCTTCTACCAAACAACCTCATAAATTTTTAAAACTATATCAGATGTTGGGGTCCATCCTCACAAACAACAATAGATAGAAACATAGATGACATTGATATAGATAGATGAATGGATAGATAGATAGACAGATAGATAGACCAGTGGATGGATGGATGGATGGATGGATGGATGGATGGATGGATGGATGGGAGAGAGGGAGAGAGATATATTTACTGTGACAAAACCTGAACAAAACAAGACTGAAGATTCCACAGAAGCCTAATTGGTAGGCCATAGGACTGAAGGCTGATGGGGATGGTTGCTGAGAATCACAGTTACATTTATAGGTGGAAGAGATGTTGGGGGCCTCTAGACCAATTCTTCCTATCACAGACAAAGAAAATGTATCTGAGAGAAGGGAAGTGACCTGTCCATAGTCCCACTGGGGGTGAGCCTCAGAGACAGCTTTCGAACCCATGGCTTCTGATTTCAGAGACAGTGAGTGCCCTTTGAGAAAGAAATACAAGTCTCAGGTATCGAATGAAGACTAAAAGCATTGGCAGGTCCAGGGATGGAAAGCTTACTGTCATTAATGGTGACACATTCTACTCTGGGGAGGTCTCTTTTAGGTTTGGGGAGATTCCCCCCACCATAGATCAAGCTTAAATCTGTCTCTTTGAAACGTACAGATTGAGAACTGAAGAAGACTGCAGAAATTGTCTAGTTCAGCCCCTTCTTTTTACAAATGAGAAAACCAAGGTCCAGAGAGAATAAGAATCCTGCCCCAAGATGCCCAGGATTGTAAGGAGCAGAGGCAGGAGTCAAATCTGCTCCCTCTGACTCTAAACAGAACGATCTGTCCACCCAGCCACGCTGCCTTTTCCTCCCTTGCCCCTAGTTCTGAAGTCCAGTCCTCTTCCATTGTGACAGTCCTCATGCTGGAAGGTGGCTGTCCTGGCTTCCCAACCTGGCCGGTCTTCTCTTCAAGTTAAGCCCTAATTCTTTCAGCTAATCCTCCCCTGCAATAGGCTGCACCAGAAACTCCATAGTGTCCTCCCCACCCGCTGCCATGGCTGTTCTCTAGCTTGTCAAAATCTCTCCTAAAGTGTAAAGCCAGAACTGAACCCGGGGCCATTCCCAAGCTATGAAAATGTTCTCGAAACCCCCAGAGGAAAAGGCAAAGATGTTCTCAGAGTATGGGGCCCAGGCCTTTACCAAGGTCTCCAGCTTCTCCTTGCCTGGCTGGGCTGGGGTTATTTCCAGGTCTATGATGACAGAGCCTTCTCACACAATGAACACTTCACAGACTAATTAGTGCCCACAAGCTAAGCTGTTCATTACATCCAGGTAAACAGCAAGCAGGAAGCTGTTACTGAGGGAGAGAGAGCACCACACTCTGGTGCAGCAAAAAATGAGCAAACAAAAAATGCATCCTAGGCCTGAGTCAGAGATGAGGGCACAAGGCCTGGAAAGTGCTAGAGGAAATGAAAAAGGCAAAGGGGACACAAGATGGGACACGAAAGCTGGTGAATGGCTGATGTCTTCCCTAAAGGCCACGGTGGGGTGGGGCGGGATGTTGACTAGGGGATGAGCAGAGTTCTTAGGCACCACAAGTAATAATGGTAATAAAAAACAGTAATAGGAGCTAACATGTATGTAGCGCTTTAAAGTTTACATCATCGCACTTGACCAGGTCGGCATTGCACTAAATTGTGACTGCAGCCACTGCCCATTCAGGCACAGGGACTTGATCAAGGTGACTCAGCTTCTTAAGGTTAGGATCAGGTCTTGAGACCACGTCTTCTTTACCCATAGCCAGGACCTGACCCCCCCTTCTCCCCAGTCATGCTCTGTAAGTGAAGCACACACACACACACACACACACACACACACATACACACCACACATACATACACTCATACACATATACATTCACACTCACACACACACACCACACACACACACATTCACACATACATACACACGCATATACTCACACACATACACATTCACACACACTCACACACATGTATGTACCACACACACACACTCACACACATATATATTCACACACACACACCACACATACATACACACACATATACTCACACACATACACATTCACACACACACATATATGCACCACACACACACTTACACACATACACACAGCACACACACACATATACATTCACACACACATATACATTCACACACACATATACACACACACATACACACATAAACACACACACAAACATAAGGTATTCCATTTGTGACAACACAGAGCATCCCCACCAGTGGCTTCTCAGTCTTGCTCGTCCCCTCTGATGGTTCTAAGTGAGAGGTTAATAATGATGGGCAGCCTCTACCGAAACGGAGGGGGATGGTTTCTCATCGTGCTCTGGGCATCTATAAACATGACAAGCAGAGATGACAGAGAGGTAAGCGTGTCACACCAACAGCATCTGTGGAGATAACTCACTGATGAGGCCCAGGACAAACCTGTCAAAGTGACAGGCTTCTTGTCTAGCAAGATGGCCAAAGTGAAGGCCAGTAGATTAGGAATGTGCTAGAAATCATAATCAGGTACTTTACCAGAATTAGCTATTTTTCAGATTTAGCATGGGCTAGTTCCCTGCCTGTGTGGAATAGTAATTAAATAATCTGTTGCTCATTTGCAAGGGATGCAGAACTCCATGTCAAGATGGCCACAAGACATTCTTTCTGAATAACAAAGCTTGGTAGACAGAAAAAGTGAACAGCAACTCAGGGGGAACTGAGGCACAGAGAAGTCTGTTTATGATAGCCCAGATCACTGGCGGCTGATCAAGGCCTTCTGGTGCAAGAGGAAATATCCACAAACATACAACAGTAGCCCAGTCACTTTTGTCATAGAAATATAGAATTGGAAAGGGCCATGAAAGTCATCTAGCCATGCACTCCTCACCCAAACCATGAATGCTACCCACTCCTCTAAGACTTCTTCTCATAAGTGGTTATCTGGTTAATAATTAAATTCTACACACACAGAAGATAACTACCTGGCAAGGCAGCCCCTCTCATTATTCAAAATCTCTCAGGATTCATCGGTTGGGAAGCTTTCTCTATTTCAAACTGACATCTCCCTCTCTAACTTTTCTTAAGATAAGACCCCAGCCATTCTATCTCCCCTCCCATATATGGATATATAGGTAGAGAAAGAGATGATGTAGATAAAGATGAAATATTTGCTTTAGACTAATACTAATTTGTTCCTTTAAGCCTTTTATGGCTTAGCATGGAGACCTTAAAGTGCTAAGGAGATGTTCTCTTTTAATATAATTATCAGTTTCCACCCCAGATGCTTTCTGACTTGTCAGTGTTCAGTCTAAATGATGGCATCCAGTGGAAAGAGTATTGGGCTCAATGGTCTCTGAGTCTTCCTTCTGCTCTCAATCTATGATCTTATGTTCCTACAATTTGAGCTTGATGCTCCTACTGTTGGCTGATGGAGGTCTGACTTTTGTTTCCCTTTGTCTGCTCCCGATCTCAGATCTTTTCTTACCAAGACAACTTCTTGGATATGAGTGCAGATATTAGCAATACACCATTGATCGAGGTTCATCTTTTGGCAATTAGGAAGTAGACTGTGGGGTCCCCTGAAATGAAAGGCCCTACGAAGTCTCCTACATCATCACTGGGCTGGAAGTGGGCCAGTCTATTGGCCATCACAGAATGAAGAATGATCTCAGAGGCTCATCCCAGATCTTATATGTTTACCATCATTTCACTGAACAAGTAAAGTGAGTAAATCTGTCCTGTCCCTGTCCCAAGATTTCTTATTGGATCCAGCTCCAGATTCTCTACTTTCCTACTGACTTCCTCACCCTTCCCCCAAATGACTTCCTTGAAGGAGGATGAGGCTGAGAGATGCTGAGAGAAGAAGAATCCTTCCCTAAAGCATTGTTGGCACTGTCCATACTTGGGAGAAATGTCTCCTATTAAATGGCATATTTGGAAACAAATATGAGAATATTTGGTGCCTGGATCTCTGCCTGAACTTTGTAGGAGTGACTGGGCAGGGGGAGGTGTAAACATGTGCTCTGGAGATGAATATGGCAGGAATTGTAGCTTCAAAGCATTTTCCTAGTAAGAGGAGGTATAACGGATAGAGCGCAGGGTCTGGAGTCAGGAAGACTCAGCTCCCTGCATTCAAATCTGTCCTCAGACACACACTGCCTCGGTGATCCTGGTCAAGTCATTTAATCCTATTGGCCTCAGTTTTTTTCATCTATAAAATAATCTGGAGAAGGGAATGGCAAACCACTCCAGTATTTTGCCAAGAAAATCCCAAAAAGGAGTCACAAAGAGTCAGACTGAAAACAAGTGAACAACAAAAAAGTAAGAGTCATTAACATTGTCTTAGACATTGTTCAGCTCTGAATGCCCTGCAGGGAGTTGGGGAGGGGAGGAGAATAATATTTTCTATTTCTGATTAAAGGATACTGAGCAAATTGGTCTGGATTATTTTGTGTTCTAACTTCCACCACAGGAGGATATGCAGAGGTTTAATACCATCTAGGGCAGGGATGGGAAACCTGCAGCCTTGAGGCCACATGTAGCCTTGTGGGTCCTTGGGTACAATCTTTTGACTGAATCCAAGTTTTACAGAATAAATCCTTTTATTAAGGGGATGTGTTGTGTGAAGTTTGGATTTAGTCAAAGGGCCGCACTTGAGGACTTAGAGGGCCACATCAGATAATCACCCCATCCCATTTAACCTCATCCCTTTATCAGGTGAGAGCTCTGAGGAGAGAAATAATAGCCACCTTCCATGGGCCCAATCTGTCAATGGAATGGGAGTTGAGCAGGTAGTACCAGAGTACGTGCTACATATGAATTTTATAAACCTTACTTCCCATCCTGAGTAGGCAAATGAAACTTATACTTTCAATGTAAGTACCTTTAGTTAAGCAGAATGCTTTACTTATATGAAGTAGCATTCATCAAAATAGATGTGGAAACAGTAACAATTAGGATCTGCTCTCTATTTGCTCCTATAAACAAAAAGTCATCCAATCTCTCTTTGAATACTTTCAGTGATGGGGAACTCACTACCCATCAAAGCAATTGGCAGCTATGATTACGAAAAAGTATTTTCCCCTCAAATTGAGTCTGAATCTAGCTCCTATTGGTTCTAGGTCTTCCCTCTAGGAATCAGACTCACATCTCTCTTTCCCATGAAAGCCCTGTATATACAGGAAGATGGCAGTCATGCCCACTCCCCCAGTCTTCTCTTCTCTAGGCTAAATATACACAGTTTCTTCAATTGTTCCTCTTTTGACAGGGACTTGAGGCTTTCTCTTCCACACCTCAGCCAAGCACATTTAGAGGTTCTCAGGTATGTCAAAGCTCTACCTAAGGAGAATTCAGTAGGCGCCCACCAAACGCAGCTGCACCATGGAACAATGATACCCATGGCACTGGCTCACTCCATATGCCTCAGCACGCCACAAGTCAACAGAACGCTCAAAAGTGTCATAGGGGCTGGTCTCCAAATGCATGTCATCAGGCTAGTGGGCTGAATCCCCTGAGCACCTGCCCTGGAGGACCTTCACACTCAAGGAATGAGGAAGTCAGCTGGCTTTTTGGCAGGCTTTTGTGGCCAAAAAATGGGCCAAAGGCCAGAAGGGCATTTGTTATCATTTTCATTTAGTGATGAATGTTTACATGTAAAGTTTGTGGTCTTCCAAATTCTTATTAAATATGAGCTCCCTGATAGAGGTCCAGCTTTGGAATGTGAGGAGACTGGCACAACCCACGGAATAAAATACGTATGTTGGGTGGGCCTGATCCCCCACCACTTCTCTTCCATCATTAATTAAAATATAAGACAAGAAAACTGTCACTAAGTGTCGGATCACAACCGTATTTCCAGTGTGTCCCAAGACTGACAATGAGATTGAATATTTCAAAATTCCCATTCCACAAATTCACCTAACGGGAGGTAGGTTGGATGTTATGCGGGAGACTGGTTGGTTGTGTTTAGTTCTCAAAGAAAACCAAAATGACAACACTATGTTGGGCTCAAAGTACAATGTTTCTGATTGTGGCTAATCAGACCAATGTGGACTCAGAAGGCTCTACCCCAGGTCAGGCACAAATGGTGCATATGAAAGTTTGGAGTGGAAATGTCTCTAAATTTGCACATCTCACATTTATTTTGAGCTATTGCAATTCTGTTTTGCCTTCTTTGATGTGGGCACACCAAGCTAGGTGGTCCTGGGCCAGTATCTACCATGGCTCACAGTTGATTCCAAAGTTCTTCAGAGAGACCTTGACACTATCTTTGTATAATGTCTTCTGACCTTCATGTGAGAGCTTGCCTTATGTGAGTTTTCTGTAAAATAGTCTTTTTGTCAAATGTACTTTTGGCATATTGGAAGTAAGGAGGAGGAGGAAAAAGAAGATCATCTACCTGAAGAAAGGATGTTCATATCAGTGTAGACACTCCCTCTGGTGGTGCCAAAAATAACCCATCTACATCTGTTTATTTTGTGTGTCATGGCCATGTCTTCTCAGGAATCCTTCAAAAGTGTTCCATCCCAAAAGCTCTAAGTGATCCTTTGGGTGATTAAAATGATATAAACACAAGGGCGATATTTAGACTGTCCATCTCCTGAATCTTGGTCTACTATGTGATTAGCTCATGTCATTTCTCATCTGTCCCCTGGATCATTTTGATAGATAGATAGATAGATAGATAGATAGATAGATAGATAGATAGATAGATGATAGATAGATAAATAATAGATAGATGATAGATAGACAGATAGATGATAGATAAATGATAGATAGATAGATAGATAGATAGATAGATGATAGATAGAAAGATAGATAGATGATAGATAGATAGATAGATAGATAGATGATAGATAGATAGATAGATAGATAGATAGATAGATAGATAGATAGATGATAGATAATGATAGATAGACAGATAGCTATATAGATAGGTAAATAGGTATGTAGGTAGATAGATAGACAGATAGATAGATAGATAGATAGATAGATAGATAGATAGATAGATAATAGACAGATAGATGGATAGATAGATAGATAGACAGGTATTTCAAAAGTAGGTAGGTAGGTAGGTGTGTAGACTGCTCTGAAGGTTATTGTGAGGGTAAAATCATACAGTCTCCATAAAGGGCTTCACAAACCTTAAAGTGCTATACAAATATTAGCTATTATTGTTATCAGTGTTTCAACGATGATTTTCCTTTGACAGAAATGGCCAAGGTTCATGGGAAGTACGGAATCATTTCCTCAATGCAATCTGGCCCACATTCTTCCTCCTCTTCCATTCTCTGCCCTGCTCACCATGTGTAGCCTCTTTAAGATACACTCATTACACTCACCAAGGTACCAGCTCTGTGGTATTTCTACCCAAAAGTTTGAACATCAGTTATTCTTCATCTACTTGGGGTTATCTATGTGCATAGTTATCCCAAACCCTTGAGTAGCTGCTTATTTGCTTTGAGATACTACAGTAGGAGTCAATCTGGCAGAATGATAGGAAACAGTGCAGTGAGTCCTTCTCCACAAACTCTTCCTAATACACCTAGAAAATGCACCAAAGCAAATCCTCATGGGAAAACCCAGAAAAAAAGTCACAGTGAATCCTTTATCCAGTCCCAGGTGGTATAGGGTGATAGACGGGGAGGCCTTCTGACACTGGAGACAGGGTTGAACCAAACTATGCTGTATGGGAAGCACTCCAGCACCCTGAAAAAGGCTTTATGCCAGGGCACAAAGAGGTCTCAGACTCATCCTGGGATGTGCCCAGACCAATACCAGAACACTACAACAGGGACAAGTACCAACTGGCAACTTTGTTGCCCATTGCTCAGAAATGAGTGGCAGATTCAGGGTTGAGTGTAAAGTGGTCCTGTGCATGGCAGTGGCATTCCTCCTGAATATGGAGGCCCTCATCAGTGTATGAGAAAGGAAGAAATTCAGAAGCCAGAAGTAACAGCAAGGTGGCTCAGACCTCAGGCAGAAAGCATCTTGCCCAGACTGCAAAAGAATAATCAGGGCAAGAACTCCAGATCAATTCTACTACTTTTAGCCAACAGAGATTTCCACCTGACTGATAGAGGTGAAATCCAGCAACAGTCTGCTCTTGCAAAACCCAAAACCCAGGTCAGGAACTTGCAGAGCTCAGACCAGAGGACAGCAATCAGACTGTGCCTTAGATTAAACCACCTTGCGAGCACTGAAAACACTGAAATCCTGGAATAAAACAATATTCAAGATCCCCAAGAAAGCTAAAGCAGCACCAGTCCAGACCTTCTTTCCAGAAGAGTCACAGAGCCAAGCCCTAACATCAAGTCTGAAGTCAGGAAGTAGGCTGGAAGAACAGGCAAACAAAAAAAGAACCCCGCCATAAAAAGGTATTATAGTGGCAAGGATGCTCAAGACACAAACATAGAAGAGAATGGCTCTAAAACATTTACAAGAAAGGCCTCCAAGAAAAACACAGCTTGGGCACAAATTCAACTAAATTCCTGGAAGAGATAAAGCATGAGGTTTGGGTTTCTTTAAGAGTTAAAAATGTTTTTGTAAATGGAATAAGAGTATTTGAGGGGGGAAATTGGAAAAGAAATAAGACTTATGGAATTGAAAAGAGAATTAGCAGCTTGGCACAAGAGGTAGAAAATCTTACTCAAGCAGCAAATTCCCTGAAAATTAGAATGGACCAAAGAAGCCAATGATTCTCTCAGGCAACAAGAAATATAAAAACAAAATCAACAGGCTCAAAAAATAGGAAATGTAAAGTATCTCAGAGCAAAAACAATTGTCTGGAAAATACATCTGGGAAGAAATAATTTAAGACTCACTGGACAGAAAGAACTCCATGACCAAGAAGTGTCAAGATACTGTATTTTGAGAAATCATAAAAGAAAACCGTGCGGATCTCTTAAAACCAGAGGGCAAAGCAGAAATAGAAGGAATCCACCAGTCATCTCCTGAAAGAAATTTTAAAATGAAAAGTCCCAGGAACATCATAGCCAAAATCTAGGTCTTCTAGGTTTAAAAAAATACTGTAAACAACCAAAAACAATGAATTCATGTGTAAAGGGACCACAGTCAGGATCAAACATGATTTAGCAGCCACCACTATAAAGCAGTAGAGAACTTGGAATGCAATTTCCAGAAGGCAGAAAATATGGACTTACAGTCAAGAATAACTTACCCAGAAAAACTCAGGGCAGAGATGGAGGGTGGGGGAGAAGGTGGGGCATGAACCTTTATTGAAAAAGAGAACTTCTAAGCATTCCTGTTGAAAAGACCAGAATTGTACAGGAACTTTGAAGTGCAAAGACAGGAATGGAGAGAAATACCAAAAGGGAAACATAAATTAACAATAGCAAAGGACTAAACAAGGCTAAGTTTCTTACATTCCAACATGAGGAGACCATACATGTGCCCCCTCTGAACCATAGAGCGAGACCAGTTAGATGAAGCCTGGGAGCGGTTCTGCTGTATTTGGATAATCTTAAGAAAAAGTAGAAAGAGAGGGGAAGAAAAGCACACTGACAGGGTAGAGAGGAAGAAAGTATAGAGAAAATTATCTCACATAATCGAGGTGCACAAGTAGATATCTATACAAACAAGGAGGAGAGTGTAGGGGCAAACAGCTGAATCTTGAAGCTTACTCTCATCTGAACTGGACAAAGTGAGGAAGAGACAGAGAGACAGAGAGAGAGAGAAGAGAGAGGGGGGAAGAGAGAGACAGAGAGACAGAGGGGAAGAGTGGGAGAGGGAGAGAGAGAGACAGACAGACAGGCAGACAGACAGGCAGACAGACAGAGCTGGGTATAGAAATCCAGTTCACTCAATAGTGAAATAGGAGGGAAGAAGGAGAAGCAGGAAGGGGGAATTATAAGGGAGGGATTACTCCTAAACTAACTGAATTCTAAGCAACCATGAAAATATTTATAGCAGCTGTTTTTGAGATGGCACAGAATGAGAATCTTAGGAGGTACCCATTAATTAGGGAATGGATTAAGAAGTTAGGGTATACACATGTGATACATGTATATACATGTTCAATACAAGAGTACTGAACTCTTATCATCACAATAACCAGTTGGGATTCCAGAAGCCTAATGAGGCTAACCATCTTCTGATAAACAGGTGAAGGACTCAGAATAAAAAATGAGAAATATACATATGTACACATGCATGTATGTGTATGTGTGCTATGTATGTAGATACATATGTGAGCATATACATGTGATGTGTGTGTGTGTACACACACACACACACACACACACACACACACACACACATCTACTAGGGCATGGCCAATATGGAAATTTGTTTGAGTATTTTTATTGCAATGGGTTTTGTTTTTCTTCTGTTCTCAATGGGGGGGATGAGAAGGCAGATCCTTAGCTAATTAAAACAAAATATATTTTCAAAAAGAAAAAAAGAAAATTTGGGAACTCAGAGCAACACAACCAACTACAGTTCCTAAGGACTCATGATTAAACATACTCCACACCTCTTGACAAAAGGGTAGTGGACTCAGAGCACACACACACGCACACACACACCTCCATATATGTATATGTATATGAATATATATACACACATACATACATATGTAGACCCATATATTTATATATATATATGTGTGTGTGTGTGTGTGTGTGTATGTATGTATATGTGTGTATAGACATGACCAAGAAGAAATTTTATTTTGCTTGACTATACAAGCTTTTAACAGGGGTCTAGGAATGGGGAGAGAGGAATAGGAAGAAGAAAAGGCTGATCTTTGTTTGAAAACAAAACCAAATATAATTTAAAGACTATAAAGAGAGAAAGAGAGGGAAGGAGGGTGGGAGGGATAGAAAAAGAGAAAGATACTACACTGCTCTGTGGCTTTATTCCACTGGTTTTAATGTCACCTGGAAACAAGAACATTGAAAGAAGCTTCACTATCTATGGGGAATCCCTTCTCACTTGCACTGTTCATGGCACATCTTCCAGGTCGGTGGTGAACACCTTTGAGGAGCCCATGCCTTGTTTTCCTGAGTCTGCTGTAATGCTGAAAAGAGGGCATCATTGAACAGGTATCTCTGTCATCATATGCAGTGGTGAATCTTGTCTAACCTTAATATGGGCACAGGAGTCACCTTTAAGATGTCTCTTTAAGAGAGCATTCATCCTCCCAAACACAATGCATTTTTTAAATATAGGTAACAGTAGACTCTTTTATTCTCTGCATTTTCCAGTCTATTGTATGATTGCAATGATCTTCCATTGAATGTGATTTGTAAAAACCTACCTGTTCCTGTCTATTATGTTCATGAAGGATACCTTTGATATGTATGTAAATTATTCTCAGAAATAGTTCAGAGGAAAGAGAGAGGAGGCATATTTATTACTACTTATTGATATCTTCTCAACTGTCTTTTCTAAGTAGTAAGACCATCTAGGGTTTTTTTCCACACATTTGGCATTTTCCCATCTTTAAGATACTTTGAGAATCAATCCCTCCATGGCCTTCAAGCCATGGCAGCTGCAGTAAGGAACCTACGTGCATACCTAGGCTGCTCCAGGCACCCTTTCCATCGTGATTTTCTTTAATTTGATTTCGGCTCCTCCAGGCAGTATTTCAGGCAATGAAATGTGACAGTGCAAATGGGCAAGTCCCAATGTCATTGATGAACAAAATGGTTTACATTGCAGTTTGCTGTGGACGTTGACAAATATGATCTATCTTTTCATTTGTTTGTTGTCTTTTTAAATTAAGGTTTTTTTCAATTAGCAAGGAATTATTTTTCTCTCTCTCCCACCTTCCTTCTACTAAAAATCGAAAGAAAACCTTTGTAACTCATATGCATGGTCCAGAAAAACAAATTCTAACCTGGGCTACATCCCAAATATGTCTAATTCTGTTTATGTGTGTATACACATACACACATATACATGTATGTGTGTATGGAAGTATGCATGTATAGATATAGATATGTGCGTATATGTGTGTGTGCGTATATGTGTGTGTATATATATATACATATATATATATATACATACTCCATCACCTCTCAGTCGCAACATGAAATGCTTTGAAAGGCAATTTCACTTAACTGAATTTCACATCCAACTGCCAAAAGCTCATTTTCTCTCCACTACTTCCCAGTATTTTATGAAGTCATGTTTCTCATAATCTTCCTCAATCTTCCTCTATAATATTTTCAAAGGAGTTTATATTCTAAACTAGTATTTTCTAGTTGCTAGATCTCTCTCTGCTTAGAAAGGAGGTTACATGTTTACTGGATTAGGTGATTTCTAGGTGCTTTGGAATGAAGGGAATGTTTGGTTTTTTTTGTAAATTCCCAAGGCACAGTGCAGTGTATTTTATATAGCAAGCAAATAACTGAATTAAATTAGTTAGCCTATTACCCAGTCCTAATGCTAGGTACCACTAGGGACACAAAGAAATGTACGCCATTATCCCAGAGCTCCAATGAGACAGAAAGATTAGACTAATGTATATGAAACAATTAAAGGACATGAAATATATGGAGTTGTTTCCTCATACTAAGAAAAATGATTTTAAACGAATTATTGTGCAGTGGGTAGAGTGCTGGACCTGGAGATAAGAAGACATGAACTCCAGTCTAACCCCTGACGTTCATCAGCTAAGTGACCTTGCTTACCTTTTTCCAGCTTCTGGTTTTTTTATCTGTAAAATTGGAATTGCAGAAAAGAGCTGGAGGGGGTGGAGCTAAGATGGTGGCTGGAAAGCAGAGACTTGCGTGAGCTCCCCACCAGGTCCCTCCAAAAACCTATAAAAAATGGCTCTGAACAAATTCTAGAACTGCAGAACCCACAAAATAGGAGAGGGAAGCAGGGCTCCAGCCCAGGACAGCCTGGATGGTCACTGGGTAAGGTCTGTAACGCATGGAGCCGGGAGCAGAGCAGAGCCCAGTGTGGATGGTGGCAGGATCAACCAGACCGGGAGCCGGGAGGAACAGGCCCTAGTGCCCTGAATCAGTGAGCTGTGGCAGTTACCAGACTTCTCAACCCACAAACACCAAAGACAACAGTAAAGGTTAGTGGGAAAAGCTGCAGAGGACAGAGTGAAAGAGTTTACAATTTAGCCACTGCCCCAGGGGCAGGAGAGGTGGGACAGCTACAGAACTACAGCTGCAGTTGCTTCCGGCCCCAGGCCCACCTGGTGGGAGGAACTAAGTGGTGGATCAGAGTAGGAGTGAAGAGTCTGCTTAAGATCTGAGTCCAGTCTGGGTTGGTGGTTCTTGGGGGAGGAGGAGTGCTGGTGTGGCAGAGCTGGCTGTATAGAAATAGCTCTGAAAACAACAGCTCATCCCCTCAAGCTTGGAACAAAGTACTCTCTACTCTACAAGCAGTCATACCCCAACACAAAACTCAAGGGTCAAGTAGTTGGCTGGGAACATGACCAGGCAGCGAAAATGGACTCAGATTCAGTCTCAGACTTTGGAATCTTTCTTTGGTGACAAAGAAGACCAAAACACACAACCAGAAGAAGTCAACAGGGTCAAAGAGCCTACATCAAAAGCCTCCAAGAAAAACATGAACTGGTCTCAGACCATGGAAGAGCTCAAAAAGGATTTTGAAAAGTAAGTTAGAGAAGTAGAGGAAAAATTGGGGAGAGAAATGAGAGTGATGTGAGAAAACCATGAAAAACAAGTCAATGACTTGCTAAAGGAGACCCAAAAAAATAGTGAAGAGAATAGCACCTTAAAAAATAGAGTAACTCAAATGGCAAAAGAGCTCCAAAGAGCCAACGAGGAGAAGAATGCCTTGAAAGTCAGAATTAGCCAAATGGAAAAGAAGGTCCAAAAGACCACTGAATTAAATACTACCTTAAAAATTAGATTGGAGCAAGTGGAAGCTAGTGACTTTATGAGAAATCAAGATACTATAAAACAAAACCAAAGCAATGAAAAAGTAGAAGACAATGTGAAATATCTCATTGGAAAAACCACTGACCTGGAAAATAGATCCAGGAGAGATAATTTAAAAATTATTGGACTACCTGAAAGCCATAATCAAAAAAAGAGCCTAGATATCATCTTTCAAGAAATTATCAAGGAGAACTGCCCTGATATTCTAGAACCAGAGGGTAAAATAGAAATTAAAAGAATCCAATGACCACCTCCTAAAAAAAGATTCCAAAAAGAAAAACTCCTAGGAATATTGTCGCCAAATTCCAGAGCTCCCAGATTAAGGAGAAAATAGTGCAAGCAGCCAGAAAGAAACAATTTGAGTATTGGGGAAATACAATCAGAATAACACAAGATCTAGCAGCTTCTACATTAAGGGATTGAAGGGCTTGGAATATGATATTCTGGAGGTCAAAGGAGTTAGGATTAAAGCCAAGAATCACCTACCATGCAAAACTGAGTATAATACTCCAAGGCAAAATATGGATTTTCAATGAAATAGAGGAATTTCAAGCTTTCTCAGTGAAAAGACCAGAGTTGAATACAAAATTTGACTTTCAAACACAGGAATCAGAGAGAAGCATGAAAAGGTAATCAAGAAACGGAAATGCACAGGGACTTACTAAAGTTGAACTGTTTTGTTTACATTCCTACATGGAAAGATGATGTGTATGATTCATGAGACCTCAGTATTAGGGTAGCTGAAGGGAATATATAATACTATATATATATATATATATATTATATATATACATATATATATATAGACAGAGGGCACAGGGTGAGTTGAATTTGAAGGAATGATATCTAAAAAAATAAAATTAAGGGATGAGAGAGGAATATATTGAGAGAGGGAGAAAGGGAGAGATAGAATGGGGTAAATTATCTCACATTGAAGTGGCAAGAAAAAGCAGTTCTGTGGGAAGGGAAGAGGGAGCAGGTGAGGGAGAATGAGTGAATCCTGATCTCATCAGATTTGACCTGAGGAGGGAATACCATACACACTCAATTGGGTATCTTACCCCACAGGAAAGAAGGAAGAAGGAGATAAAAAGGGGGGACAATAGAAGGGAGGGCAGATGGGGAAGGAGGTAATCAAAAACACTTTCAAAAAGGGACAGGGTCAGGGAGGAAAATTCACTAAAGGGGGTTAGGTTAAGAGGAGAAAATATAGTTAGTCTTTCACAGCATGATTATTGTGGAAGGGTTTTACATAATGATACACATGTGGCCTATGTTGAATTGCTTGCCTTCTTAGGGAGGGTGTGTGGGGAAGGAAGAGGGGAAACAATTTGGAAATCAAAGTTTTAAAAACAGATGTTCAAAAAAAGTTTTTGCATGCAACTAGGAAATAAGATACACAGGCAGTGTATCTTGCTCTACAAGAAAGTAAGGGAAAAGGGGATGGGAGGGGAGTGGGGTGACAGAAGGGAGGGCTGACTGGGGAATGGGGCAACCAAAATATATGCCATCTTGGAGTGGGCAAGAGGGTAGAACTGGGGAGAAAATTCATAATTCAAACTCTTGTGAAAATCAATGCTGAAAACAAAATATATTAAATAAATTAGATAGATAGATAGATAGATAGATAGATAGATAGATAGATAGATAGATAGATAAAAGGAAAAAAAGAAAAGAGCTGGTGTGAATTTCACCAAAAAATTGGAATTGCAATTGTTCCTCTCTCCCAGCACTGCTATGAGGATGAGAGAAGATAATAGGTGGAAAGCACTTCGCAAATCTGAAAGAGATAGATAGATTGATAGGAAGGAAGTAAGAAAAAGAAAGAAAGAGAGAGAGAATGAGAGAGAGAAAGAAAGAAGGGAGAAGAAAGAAAGAAAGAAGAAAGAAAGAAAGAAAGAAAGAAAAAAAGAAAGAAGAAGAAAGGAAGAAGGAAGGAAGGAAGGAAGGAAGGAAGGAAGGAAGGAAGAAAGGAAGGAAGGAAGAAGGAAGGAAGGAAGGAAGGAAGGAAGGAAGGACGGAAGGAAGGAAGGAAGGAAGGAAGAAGGAGAAGTGAAGGAAGGAAGGAGGAAAGAAGGAAGGAAGGAAGGAAAGGAGGGAGGGAGGGGGAGGGAAGGAGGCAAGGAAGGAAGGAAAATGTTGGGTTGACTAATATTAAATATTATTGAATAGAATATTATGAAATTTAGTGATAATAGATAGTCTATGTGCTATTATTATTATTAACTTCTATATTATTCTATTCAACCCACATTCAAGAGAATCTAGAGCTTTTGGGGTCCTATGTCATGCAGTTTGTTAGCTATTCCTACAAGTTTCAAAATGAGAAGTTCAACAGGGTAAAACAGAAATAGAAAAAACAATATCTACCTAAATCTCTAAAAGGGACCACAGGAAGAAAACTTATAGGAATGTCATAGACAAGTTTGAAAATTCCCAGGTTAAGGAGAAAATATTGCAGGCAACAAGAAAAAAAAATAATTCTATGGAAATACAGTCAGGATTTCACAAGACCTAGCAGATTCTAGCCTCTGAGTCTTGAAACGTTGTATTTCAAAGAGTAAAGGAGCTGGGGTTGCACCTAAGAATAACTTACCCAGCAAAATTTACACATAATCCTGAATGGAAAAAAAAATGGACATTTGATGAATTGAAAGACTTTCAGGTATTTGTAACAAAAAGACTACAACTCAATGAAAAATGCAATATAAAAGATACAGAAGAAATATAAGGAAAATATTAAAAACTAATTATAAAGCATTCATTTTATCAAATGAGAAAATATTTATCAAGCACTTAGCACTGTACCTGTCACAGTGGAAGATGCTTAATAAATACTCATTCTCTCCTTCTCCCACCCCCCTGCCTTCAGACAATTGGATAAGCATGCTATTTATGCCACTATACAAACATTGCTAAAAATGGTAAATAGCGCAGCACCAAGAAAAGTGCCCTAAGGCATACCAGCTAGAGACCTGTATCCAAGTTGACATTAATGATGGTGTTTTGTGTCTAGTTATTCCAGGAGTCCCAAATGCACTTAACTGCAGTTTCATTCAGCCCTGGTAATTCATATTATCATGTCAATAAAAGGAATGAGATTTTTCTGGAAGGGACAGTTTTTGATGAAAATATGGTGATTGTTGTTAATCACTGCTTCCTTTTCTAAAAGTTTGTACATCATCCCTTTAATATATATATACATATATATATATATATATAAGTTTTTATTCTCCTCCCTTTTAAAAAATCTCAACATTCTTTTCACCAGCTTCATGCCTCTTCTCTAAGACCATAGAGACCAACTCATCAATTACATCTGTCAAATTTTTTGTTGCCCTTAAAAAAAGTCCAAGTGTTGTGACTTGAACTCTTTGAGGTAAATTAGATATTGTTTTACCAAGCCTTCCACTATCTTCAGTTTCAACTTCCTAGTGACCATTTCT